>NW_028261388.1:13956762-14156762 GCF_051295495.1 Thamnophis sirtalis
TAAAATTTCGGGAGATGACATCTGCACAACTTAAAGTTACCAGGCTTGAGAAACATTGAGCTTCATTCATAGGTGGGCTGCACACATTCCCCAAGGGTTGGCTGGTTGTGAGTGCACATGTGACCCTTTGGGACTGAAATGGACCTTCAAAATGACGCTAATCAACTCAGGCATCCCTGATGAGTATAGCAGGGTGATGCAGAATTCAGCTGGGCAACATGGGTGGTGGTGGGGGAATGAGCCAAAAAGTTGGTTATATATGGAAAGTGTGGTTCCACCACAAAACTGCGCTTGACTAAACCACGCCCAACTAAACCACGTCGCTGATGTCATCAACAGGGCAACAACAGCGCAGAGACAGAAGCACTCTGTAAACCCTAAACCTAAAATTAACCCCTAAACCTAAACCTAACACGCCTAAACCTAATCCTAAACCTAACCCTAACCCTAAACCTAACCCTTAACCTAACCCTAAACCTAACCCTAAACCTAACCCTTAACCTAACCCTTAACCTAACCCTAAACCTAACCCTAAACCTAACCCTAAACCTAACCCTTAACCTAACGCTAAACCTAATCCTCACCCTTAACCTAACCCTAAACCTAACCCTAACCCTTAACCTAACCCTAACCCTAACCCTAAACCTAACCCTTAACCTAACCCTAAACCTAACCCTAAACCTAACCCTTAACCTAACGCTAAACCTAATCCTCACCCTTAACCTAACCCTAACCCTAACCCTAACCCTTAACCTAACCCTAACCCTAACCCTAACCCTAACCCTAACCCTAACCCTAACCCTAACCCTAACCCTAACCCTAACCCTAAACCTAAACCTAACCCTTACCTTAAGTTGAATCAGCTTGCTTTCAAAGTGCTATTTAAAGCGCCCTTCTTTCTCCGCGCTGGCTGTTGTCGCCCTGTTGATGACGTCAGCGACGCGGTTTAATCGGGCGCGGCTTAGTCGAACGCGGTTTTGACGGGTCACAGGAAAGCGTAGCACAAGGGCGGGTGGGTGGACCCAGACAGTGATCACAGCTAAGGGTTCGCCCAAATCCACATGACCATATAGCAGCCCATTACTGGCTTCATTAATATAAGGAGTATCTCAGCCACTTCTCCTGTAACAATAGGGAGAACTGGCATGGGGTAGCAGCTGAATCACCATCATATTTTGGAAGTGAAAAAGTGTGAAGTGTGCAACCTACGCCTTCTTCATTTTGCACATCCCATTTATATCAGAGACGAAGGGATTCAGCTACAGCAGGAACACACAGCATACTCAAACAGCTCCCCCAAAGGCAAGGCCTGCCCGATACATATTCAGTCTCAAAATTCAACTGAAATGGATGACAACGGCATTCCCTCCAATTCAGTAATGGAAGAAAAGAAAGAAAGAAAGCCACCATCATCAGCTGCTTCCATTGGTTGCAGTCTTATACTGAGTCAGCACTTCTCACCCCAAATGAGAATTAATGGGGAAACATGAAGGAGAAGGACTCTAATCTACACCGAAAAAGGTTCTCATTTGTATATGTTAAAAATGAGCCCTGCTGAAGCTTTTGTATGCAACAATCCTTCATCTGTTCCAGCTGTATGCAAAAGCAATCAGACAGGCAAAAAAGTCCACAAAGAAAACCATGAACAACATTAGCAACCTAGAGCTAAGGAGAACTTTCCTGACAGTTAGAACAATTAATCAGTGGAACAAGTTCCCTCCAGAAGTGGTGAATGCCCCAACACTGGAAGTTTTTAAAAAGAGATTGGACAACTATTTGTCTGAAGTGTTGAATTGAATTGAATTGAATTTATTGCATTTATATGCCGCCCTATTCCCGGAGGGACTGAGGACGGCTGACAAATCGAAGGGAGGGAAATACAAACAAGGGCAAAGAAACAACACAACAAACAACTACAGAAGAATTTAAAAACAATCAACAGCCACACAGTTCGAGTGGGGATGGGAACTCGTCAGCCCCAGGCCTGTCAGAACAGCCAGGTTTTAAGGACTTTGCGGAAGGAAGGGTGGTGAGGGTCCGAATCTCCACGGGGAGCTCGTTCCAGAGGGCCGGAGCAGCCACAGAGAAGGCCCTCCTCCGGGTGGTAGCCAGGCGACATTGGCCGGTAGATGGAATTCGGAGGAGGCCTACTCTGTGGGATCTAATAGGTCTATTGGAGGTAATTGGCAGCAGGCGGTCTCTCAAGTACCCAGGTCCAATACCATGAAGGGCTTTATAAGGTTTCCTGCTTGAGCAAGAGCCCTTCCAATTTTATTATTCAGTTGTTGTGTCTACTGTTCCACTGATGAGTGCTAAGTTAATATGAGTTAAAATTTATGCCCTAAACCTCCATGTGTAGTTAGCGAATAATGAAGGCATAATTGTGTATTTCCTGTTTGGATATTTGTGGGATGGGATGTGTGCAGTGGTGGAATTCAAATAATTTAACAACCGGTTCTCTGCCCTAATGACCAGTGGGGTA
Source organism: Thamnophis sirtalis (assembly GCF_051295495.1). NCBI lineage: Eukaryota > Metazoa > Chordata > Lepidosauria > Squamata > Natricidae > Thamnophis > Thamnophis sirtalis. The sequence goes on from NW_028261388.1 coordinate 13,959,245, forward strand.
GGTGGAACACAGTGGTCATGTGACTGGGTGGGCGTGGTCAACTCAACATCACTTACATCGATGGGCGCTTCGCCTTAGCTGTTACAATATAATAAGGGTTATGCAGAGAGGCCATTTCTGTAACCTGCAATAAAGATTAGGCTACAAACAACACCAGAATGTTTCCTTCCTGCCTTCCTTACAGGATTAGCCCTGTAAAGTGGGAAAAAACAAAATGAGATTTCTTCCAACAACCATTTCTCCGAACTGCTTAGAAAGTTAACAACCAGTTCCCCTGAATAGGTGCGAATGGCTGAATCCCACCACTGGATGTGTGGACTGTTGCTGAAATATTAACATATCTGGAAGACACCAATTATGAAAGAGTGTTATAAAACAGGTGGCCTAACCATAGTATAATACCATAAATAATGAAATCCTCCATTTAAATTAACTATGTGGGATTGAGAAATTTTGAAAGCTACTTTCCCCCTCTCCTCTTCCATTGGAATCACCTTCAAATTTCATAAGCACGCAGTTCTTCATTTGCCTGATATTTTACTTTATTTTACTTCAGACTAAATGTCATCATTTATTATTTTCACTTCTCACTCTTTTCTGGGGAGCCTTAACTGAATAGTTCCTGCCTTAAAAGATTGGTTTCAGATCCCGGCAAGTGGATTTCTTTTCTTTTTTTTTATGGGTATTGATGAATTATTCCAGCATCTGTTTACTATCTGAAATGCTGCTGCTATCATCTAACAGGCAGACATTCTGACTCCACTCACCCCAAAGCATTACCAAATTGCCTTGCCTTCGCAATCAATGCTGCTTCGTACATAAATGTGCATGTGCGCGAACGCACGGACAAGTGCATTGTGAATCTAATAAGTTTTAATTAAGTTCCGTAGCATTGAAGTGGAGTATTAGGAAGCAGGTGTTCCAGTGTTAATTAAACAGTGTGCATTTTCTGCACAGAGACAATGTCGAACCCTAGGGGGTGAGCAGGGTTCGAAGAACTGTTCAGGGCTGGTGTTATTATGGCATTTCTCGCAAAGTCATTTCTACCTTTCTCTAAAAGTGTGAGAGGGAGAGTGGAAAACTTAACACCATTTTTAGCTCAGCCACTGGGAAAACGCTGCGGATTCTAGCTTTCTCTTGCCTGGCATCACACAGATATAAGAATGTTAAAATAGGAGCCCTGTTGGAGCTGAGCAAAGGTCATTTAGTGTGGTTATTTGTGGCCAAACAAATGCACGGGGGGAATCTGAGAAGGAGCATTGATTCATTCGCGGCATGTATTTTCACACTGAGGAGCTCAAAATGAATTTACAAAGAATAAAATCAAAACAGATCAACCTCTGAACGGCAGCAACACATTCCCAATGCATGGGCTAATCACAAACCATCTGGTTATCATTCCACCTAGCAGCATTATCTCTCATTGTGACAACCAGCTTCTATTGACCCTGAGAACAAGCTGGAGCAGGAGTGTCAAACTCAATTTCATTGAGGGCCGCATCAGGGCTGTGGTTGACCTCAGGAGGCCAGGCAGGGCATGGCCAACTGGGTGGGCGTGGCCAGCTTTACGCCACTCCCCAAAGAGCTGGGCATGTTTTCTCTTTGCATTAGGTAGACCGAGGGTGAAGTGACGCAGGCTGGCCCCTTACATTTTCCAAAACGTCCTCATGGGCCAGATCTGACCACATCCCAGGCCAGATTCGACCCGCAGGCCTTGGTGCTTGACACCCTTGACCTAGAGCAATGTTTCTCAACCTCAGCAACTTTAAGATGTATGGACTTCAACTCCCAGAATCCCCCAGCCACCACTGAGTTTACAGTATTATCTACTATAGGGATATGGTGGTGGTAGAATGGTGATGGAGTTGGTGGAATTGGTTTGGCTTGTTGTTTTGCTTCTGTTGGGGTTGTTTGCTAAGAATTGGAATGTTTTTTTTTTTGGTATACTTCAGTGCCTGGAATGGAATACGTCATTGGCGCATACTTGGTTGCTAAGCACTCAGCTCCCTGTTCCTTGTTACACAGCCAATACAAGGCTACAAGGAAGGCATTGACCAAGGTCCCAGAATTGGGTATTCTGAAGGTATAAAAGGACACCGTACATTCCCCAAGTTGTGACTATTCCTCACATGCATTGTATCTGTATGTATCTGGATATAGTCCTACCCAGTCGTGAGTTCCTACCGGTTCAGACTGATTCGGCCATGTAGGACAGTGACGTGCGGTGAGGTTTATGCCTGGTGAGGCTCAGCTGGGCATCCTTTTGTGAAGCAGCTCAGCAGGGCAGCAGTCGGCCTCGGCGGGGGCGGGGGGCCGAAATTTGCATCGCGGGAGCCACCAAGCCCCCAGGTCTGCAGCAAAGTGCGAACCTCCTCCTTCTCCTCCACTCCTCTCTCCTCTGAAGCATGCCCTCCGAAATAGCCCGCCCAACGTAAGCGTGCTCAAGAAGACATGATTCGCTGCTTCCAGATCAGGAGGCGGGAGAATTAGTGCCTCTTTTGCATCTGAACTTTTTTGCCTTTTAACTCTTTCTTAACTTTTAGAAGGCGAAAAATTCCTTATGGAAAGGAGGCCCCGAGTTCTCTCGCCTCCTGCTTTGGTTAACACTAAGCAGACACCAAGCCACTGTGACCTGGAATCTGGTAGCAACTATCTTGGCTTTAATTATTTAAAAAAAATATTTAAATTTCTTTCTTTTTCCTGAGGAGACTGGTGAGGCTCCGCCACCCTTGCCTCTAGTGACTGCATGTCCCTGATGTAGGAAGTAACTCGTCTTGCCATGCTCCTGAACCTGTTCTATTGCTGGCACTGCCATCTTGATTTTAGGTTACGTGCATGCATAAAACAATATTCATATGTAGAAATGTAATTCCCCCCCCCTTTTCTAACGCAGTGCACATGGAAAGACCTTTTTAGGTGCAGATGCGTATGTCCACTCTTACATGCGTTTGGCATGTGTGAAAGCGAAGTGAGCAGACACACAAAAATGTGTGCGCCAAACTGGAAGCAACCCACCCCTGGTCCCACCCAGTATTTTGGTTTTGTTCATAAACAAAATCTCCTTTTTTGTGAGGCTCATCTCGTGCCACACTCACTTTGGCATCTCAATGGCGGGGGAAACTTCTGGGACCTTACATTACCCAGAAGGCAGCAAAAATTGCTAATGGGCCTTATTTTACCCGGAGTGTGCCAACTATTCTCGCACTCCACAAAACCCCTGATCGGAGGCAGACAGCAAAACACATGTCCTTCTAATCTAATTCAACGGGCAATTCTTCAGCGTCATTTCAGGCAATTCTAAGCCTGATAGCCCTTAAAAGCAAGTAGAAAACTAAGAGCTCATTTGTCACAAAGACTTTGAAAGAAAGAAAGAAAAAAAAATGTTGCTCTTAAATTGAAGAAGGGCATTTTCTGTACTGATTCAGCATAACCTCTCTATAAATGTGTTTCTGGGCAAGTTGGAAAGTGGCTTAATAGAAATACCGGAAAAACATTTCCAGAGGAATATTGTGGTGAAATGCTTGAAGATTAATATCCTATTAAAAGTCTTAGACCATTTTGCTATTTTCATCCATTCTGCCCCAAAATAGAACTGCTGAACGTGTGTGGGGGTAGATGAGTACATAAGGGTATGGACCCATTATAGCCTAGGACAGTGATGGCTAACTTCTCTGTCATTGGGTGTGGAAAGCGTGTGCGGCCACACCTATAATGCAACATGTGTCTAATGCAGTGGTGGGTTCCGGATCCCTTTACAACCGGTACAGTTGGAATGGGCCTGGCATCGTCCACATGGATGCGTGCAGTGCACATCTTACTGTCTAGTGACGCCTCCGCGAGCCTCGGCGAAACTCCGCAATGCTCCAGCTGCTCAGTGGAGTGTCGCGCAGGCACTGTATGTGGTGTGTCTATATGCGGAAGCGCTGAAGACTTTAAAGACAAGGGCAGGTGGTTGGGCCCTCCGGAGCACCGCACCAGAATGGTACCCAGTGCTCAAGGCAGGTTCCGATAAGCCTCAGTACCGTACTGGGGCATACCACCTGCAACCCACAACTGGTCTGATGTCCCCCTTCCCCACCCCCCTGTGCATGTGCATGTGACCTCCTGTACTCTCCCACCCCTATGTAGGTGTATGTGACACCCCACTTCCCTCACCCCACTGTGCATGTACGCATGACCCCCCTGCACTGGGTTTTGGGCCTAGTAGGCTTGCTACAGCCTCCTGGGACCAAAAACAGGCTGGGGGGGTGCCACCCTCTGTGCTCCCCATGCCCCGTGCATGCACATAGGACCCCATGCCCCAGTGCATGAATGTGTGATCCCCTTGCTCCCATGCATGCATGGTCATTTCCCGCATGCACTCCACCTAGTGGTAGGATTCAAATAATTTAACAACCAGTTATCTCCCCTAATGACCAGCAGGATAGGTGGGGCTTAGTGGTCATGTGACCGTGTGGGCGTGGCCAACTCAACATCACTCACGTTGATGGGCACTTCACCTTAGCTGTTACAATGTAGTAAGGGTTAACCGGAGAGGCAGTTTCTGTAAGCAGGGCAATAAAGATTAGGCTAGAAACAACACCAGAAGGTTTCCTTCCTGCCTTCCTTACAGAATTAGCCCTGTAAAGTGAAAAAACAAAAACAAAAGGAGATTTCTTCCAGCAACTGGTTCTCCGAATGGCTTAGAAAGTTAACAACTGGTTCTCCCGAATAGGTGCGAATCCCACCACTGACTCCACCCCTGTGCATGCACAGCAAAAACCTGAAAATCAGCTGGTTGGTGGAAACATGTGCGCATGCACAGTGGAGCTGAACTGGTGTGATGGCTCGTGGCATGCATGCCATAGGTTCACCATCAAGGGTGTAGGGGGCAAATGTGGGTTTTTTTGCCTTCCCAGATTGAAGCTTGAAGCAGTTCATTTTGAATAAGTCTGTTCTTAAAGTACAGATGGGAAATGAATCATTCCCTCTTTAAATCTGAATTTTCCATTTCACATTAAATCACGATGGATGTTATCTTGTTGTCAGATTATGGGGGAAGAAATCCACATAATTTTATCACATTTGGAGAGATCTTGTTTTAAAACCACTCTCCTAAATAAATAAATATGGAATTGTAAATACTAAATGCCTTTGGGAATTAAGTCATTTAGTATTTTTGTGTTGAAAAAAACAACACACACACACACACACACACACACACACACACACACAAACAAACAATGATCCTCAGAGTATTTAATTTAAATTAGTCTGGTCTCTTGGCAGCTAATGCATTTTGAATTTATAAAAGGACACCCACAGTTTAATCAACTTCGAAAAAGAAGATGATACTGTGCAACTCTGTCCTCTGCCAGCTCTGTGTTAAAACAGATAAATATTAAATAGGACATCGATGATTGCATTGTAATCTGATGCATCCGTGTTCCACATTAAATCCCATTATCTGCAATATTGTTTAATTTCTAGAAAATTAATTCAGATTTCAGTCTTGTCCAATGTGTGTAGATATACGAAGTATTTGAATAGTCCTCGATTTATGACCAGAATTGGGAACTTGCCAAGGAGGTTGTTAAGTGAGGTGCATCCGATTTTATGACCTTTTTTGCCACAGTTGATAAGCAAATAACTCCAGTTGTTAAGTGAATCATGTGCCCGTTAAGTGAATCTGGCTTCTTCCATTGACTTTGTCAGTAGATGGCTCGGAAATTCTCAAATGGTGATCATAGGACTCCGGGATGCTGTAACCATCATAAATATATGCTAGTTGCCAAGAGCCTAATTTTTGGAGACATGATTTTGTGGCTACCACAACACTTGTCAGTGTGAGGCCTGGTTGTAAATCACATTTTCACTAGTAGCAGCCTTTGAGTTTATGGTTTCTAAAGGAAGGAAGGAAGGAAGGAAGGAAGGAAGGAAGGAAGGAAGGAAGGAAGGAAGGAAGGAAGGAAGGAAGGAAGAAGAGGGAGAGAGTGAAAGAGGGAGGGAGGAAGGAGGAGGAGGGAGGGAGGGAAGAAGGGGAAGAGAGAAAGGGAGAAAGTGAGGGAGGGAGGAGGGAGGGAGGGCAAAAAGGAAGGAGGGAGGGAGGGAAGGAGGGAGGGAGGAAGGAAAAGGAAGAGGAGGGAGTGAAGAAGGGGAAGAGAGAAAAGGAGGGACGGAGGGTGGGAGGAAAAGGAGGAGGAGGGAGGGAAGAAGAGGAAGAGAGTGAAAGAGGGAGGGAGGAGGAGGGAGGGAGGGCAAAAAGGAAGGAGGGAAGGATGGAAGGAGGAAGGAAGGAAGGAAAAGGAAGAGGAGGGAGTGAAGAAGGGGAAGAGAGAAAAGGAGGGATGGAGGGAGGGAGGAAAAGGAGGAGGAGGGAGGGAAGAAGAGGAAGAGAGAAAGAGTGAAAGAGGGAGGAAGGGAGGAAGGGAGGAAGGAGGAGCAGGGAGGGAGGGAAGAAGGGGAAGAGAGAAAGGAAGAAAGAGAGAAAGGGAGAGAGGGAGGGATGAAGGGAGGGGGGGCAAAAAGAAAGGAGGGTGGGAAGGAGGGTGGAGGGAGGGAAGAAGTCCACCCCTATTTATTTTCACAATAGTATCTCACCACTTCTAATTTACTTAAAAGCACGCCCAAACTACAGAGGAGGAGGGAGGGGGAGAGAGGGAGAGGGAGGGAAAGAGAGAGAGAGAGAAAGAGAAAGAGATCTTTATGCTCCCACCAATTCCATTTGAATAACACACAGTATTTCCTGCTTACCATGACAGTGTCATGACTGAGACAGAATAAATGGATGTATCCATAATTTAGAAATGCAATAAAAGCAAGCATCCTTACTAGAGGCTTTTTTTCCCCTCTTTGATTTTCTCCTCCTTTTCCTTTTTAAATAAATCTTGCTATGGCTTTTCATTTTGCCCAAAGATCTTAGCAGTTATTGCCTGCCTCTGACCATAAAACCTTCATAGGAGTCAAAGAATTGCTATTAGTTTATAGATTCAATTGAAGGTGACTCAAAGCCACTAAAAACACTGAGCTTTATGTACTACTTCCACCTGACTTCAAAATGGTTGCAAGTCAGGAAGAATTCACATTGTAGTCTTGCCGAAGGGATCGATTTCTTAAATTGGTGCTAAATTAATAATTTAGCCAATAGTCTTAACAGGGTTTTCCATTCTACTTATTATAAGCAATATTTTCTGGATGTCAACATTAAGCCAGCAAGTATTAGAGAGAACTCTTGTATTCCTATGGATATACTATGAATATATCTAGTGGTGAAATTCATTTTTTTTACTACTGGTTCTGTGGGTGTGGCTTGGTGGGCATGGCAGGGGAAGGATATTGCAAAATCTCCATTCCCACCCCATTCTGGGGCCAGCCAGGGGTGGTATTTGCTGGTTCTCCGAACTACTCAAAATTTCCACTACCAGTTCTCCAGAACCTGTCAGAACCTGTTGAATTTCACCCCTGGACATATGCTATGGATAGATAGATAGAACAATTAATTAATCAGTGGTACAACCTGCCTCCAGAAGGTGTGAATGCTCCAACACTGGATGTTTTTAAGAAGACGTTGGATAACCATTTCTGGAATGGTGTAAGGTTTCCTGCCTAATCATGGGGTTGGACTAGAAGACCTCCAAGGTCCTTTCCAATTCTGTTATTCTATTCTATTCTATTCTATTCTATTCTATTCTATTCTATTCTATTCTATTCTATTCCATTCCATTCCATTCCATTCCATTCTACTTGCTTTCCAATTTCTGGAAATGGGATGGCGAAGACAATTGGTCAAAACAAACCACAAGCTTATGGGGAACTTCATGTAGGCGATGATCAATCTGAGCTCAAGGGAAGGGTCAAACACATCATCAAATCCCTTTGTGCCCACAAGAGATCTAAGACCACTCCACCATGAATTCCTTATCTACAGCCAAATAGCTTTGACAGTTAATACTTCAGATTCCTGTAGGAAGCTTAAACTTACAATAACACTTTATATCCATTTGAATTGCCAGGATCTGCTGATTTCCCTGGTGCTTGGCACTTCAGGTGTTTATTATGCTTTAGTAATTATTATATTAAAAAGGGACGTGGTGGCTCAGTGGCTACTGCGCTGAGCTGGTCGATTAGAAAGGTCGGCAGTTCAACGGTTCAAATCCTTAGCACCATGTAACGGAGTGAGCTCCCGTTACTTGTCCCAGTTTCTGCCAACCTAGCAGTTCGAAAGCACGTAAAAATGCAGCTAGAAAAATAGGAATCGCCTTTGGTGGGAAGGTAACAGCATTCCATGCGCCTTTGGCATTTAGTCATGTTGGCCACATGACCACGGAGGTGTCTTAGGACAGCACTGGCTCTTCAGCTTTGAAACAGAGATGAGCACCGTTCCCTAGAGTTGGGAATAACTAGCATATATGTGCGAGGGGAACCTTTACATTACTAATTATGATATTAGACTAGATTTTGTAAGACACAGAGTCTCCTCAGCTATAGAAGCTCACCAGACAACTCTAGGCCTGTCACTGTCTTTCAAGTTAGCCTCCTGTCAGATTTACCAAGTTTCTTGTTTTTTTTACCGAACAAGAAACATGGCTAGATAAGCTAGTTCTATTTTTTTGCAAGGATACATTTATAGAACCTTGTAAGACTACAAGTATATTTTTCCTCCATCTACTTTAAAGCCAATAACTTGGGAAATAATCTTTCTGAGCCTCCTATTCACCTACTATGAAGCTGTGGGCTATGCTTGCCTTTTATCTGCCTGATCCCTAGGCAGCATCTCTTTTCCCAGTCTCCCAAGGTCATTCCCATATCCTGTTCCATCCAGCTACCAGTACCCTAGTGGACAAAATCCAGAGGAAGGCCATGGTGTGTGGGCTGTTGTTGGAAGAAATATCCATCTGACTCAATTTCAAGCTGGGAGAAAGGTACTGGAGACAAAATGGAGGCTGGAGACTGATTGGAAAGATGGTTTTAATGATAAAGCAGAACAACCAGAGGTGGGTTCTTACTGGTTCACACCGGTTTGGTGGAACTGGTAATGGAAATGGTGACTGGATCGCCGAACTGCACTAGTGGGTTGCAGGCGGTACACCCCAGTACGGGTGTACTGGTGCCTGCCGGGAGCACCTGGTACCCTTCCGGTACGGTGCTCCGAAGGGCCCACCCACTCACCCGAGCACCATACCTGTATTTGACCGGCGCCTGCGTGATGTTCTGCAAAGCAGATAGAGCATCACGGAGGCGTCATAGAGGTAAGGACACATGCGTGTGCTGCATGCGTGCTGCGCGCATGTGCGTACGTGCTGCAAGCGTGCATGTGGGGGAACACCAGGCCCCGTTGCACTCTACCAGTTGCAACAGGATCCGGAACCCACCACTGCCGAACTGGTAGGGACAGCGTGCTCGCCATGGCCCCAAACCGGTTCCCTGGTCACCGCAACGTCCTTCTTTGACAATTTAAACCTATTTACAGGCAACTGTGCATGTGAGCGGAGCAAATTGCGTGTGCACCGAACCGGCAGTAATGCCAGCAGAAACCCACCCCCTGGGTGGTTCCAGTACAGGTGACCACATGGAGTTGAGAGTGGGGGTGGGGGTTACACCTTCTCTTGGCCGTTGCCCATGAGCCTCCTGTGCCAGAACATGTATTCTATTGGCTGTTGTCAGACTCCCATGGGGCCAATTAGGGGTCAAACCTGGCTCTATAGGTTGTCTGAGTTAAGTTTGGTTGAAGTTTCTGAGGATGATACAATGTCCTTAGGAGATTGTACAATGCGGTGAGCTCTGCTGCTAAATGGTAGTGAGTTAATCCTATTATGTCCTGAAGGGTCATGTCTTAATCCCTTCATCCTGGAGCTGAAGGTCTTTTGTTTTGTAGATAGGCTGGCCCAGTATTTCTCAATGGGCACCAAATATCTGCTGGGAAGGGGAGGGGGAGGGAGCTGGAGCTCTGAGTTTCTGTCTCCCTTAAGATTTTTTATTTCTCTTTTAGGGGAAATATTTCATCCTGCCTTTTTAAAATATTCCTCAAAATATTTCGTTATTCTAGGAAGGGGTGGTGGTGGCTTCCCACACTTGTCTTGAACTTCTAGAAGGAAAGTAGAATGTAAATCTAATGAAATGACCAAGGCATGCAAAGCTTTGCTGGAAGACTCAGTCTGAACGTGAGACAATCAACAGTAAACATCTCCATCTGTTGAGGCAGATCCACAAGGCAATGCTGCCCTGCTCCCTACTTCTGAAAGTGAACTGGTGACATTGCTTTGCATCACAGCCTCAAACTTACACTTCTAAGCATTGGGAAAGGATTCGGCAGACATACCAAAGCTGCTTCTGTTTGTTGGTGGCACGAGTATGCGGTGTGTGTATGTATGAGTGTGTTTCAGAGGTGGTTTAGCAAGCTCTGACCAGTTCTGGAGAACCTAGAGGACATTTTGAGAAGTTCAGAGAACCAGTAAATATCCCCTCTGGCTGGCCCCGCCCCCATCTATTCTCTGCCTCTCGAGTCCCAGTTGATCAGGAGGAAATGGGGATTTTGCAGTGACCTTCCCTTGGAGTGGGGAGGGAATGTAGATTTTGCAGTATCCTTTCCCTGGAGTAGGGAGGGAATGCGGATTTTGCAGTATCCTTCCCCTGCCATGCCCACCAAGCAACACCCACAAAATTGGTAGTATTTTTTTTAATTTCAGCACTGAGTCTCACACATGTGCGAGGAGAACCTTTACCTTAGAGTAAATTGAACGATCGTCAAAGAGAAGCCACCGAAGAAATCATAACTTTTCAAATCTACCCCATTCCTTCAAAATCGAAAGGTGCTCACGAATCAGGGCCATTGAGTTCACACCACCAACACTATCAAGTCAGTGATAAATAGCTCACTGAAGCAAGCTATGTCAGCTTTTTACTGCAACACTTCAAACCAAGCGGCTTCTCACAGATGAACAACACGAATACCTCCTCCAATCATATCTAAATGGAGCAAATCAAATGGGAACTGGAACAGAAAGATGTTTTCAGAAGAAAACCCTTCACAGGCATCCAATCTAGGACTCTAAATAAAGCACATCTTTTTTAAAAATTGGTCAACTTTGTATAGTTGACGAAATCAAGAATCAACAGGGGAAAAAACAGATGGTGAACCTATGGCATGTGTGCCACAGGTACCACATTGAGCCCTCTCTGTGAGCATGTGAGCCATCTCCCCAGCTCAGCTGCATCACATATGTGCATGCACTCCCACCAGCCAGCTGATTTTTTGGGACTCTGTGTGCATGCGGGAGACATGCGCGCATCAGTGGTGGGTTTCAAAAATGTTTAGAAGCTCTTCTGTAGGTGTGGCCTGCTTTTTGGGGAGTGGCTTGCTGGCCATGTGACCAGGTGGGAGTGGCTTGCCAGCCATGTGACCAGGTGGGAGTGGCGTGGCAGTCATGTAACTGGGTGGGCATGGCCCACTTGTAAAATATGGTGAAATTCACTTAACAACGCTCTTGCTTAGCAACCAAAATGTTGGCTCAGAAACTCTGGAATTTGAAGCACACAAGTCTTAAAGCTGTCAAGATCCTTGCACTCCTAACCCCTTAGAAAAAAAACCCCAGGGGTGTTCAAACTTGACAGCTTTAAGACTTGTGGACTTCAACTCCCAGAATTCCTCCTCCAGTCATATTGGCTCAGGAACTTTGGCATCGAAGCACACAAGTCTTAAAGCTGTCAAGTTATAAGACCCTGGCACCCCTAACCCTTTAGAAAAAAAAACCCAGGGGTGTTCAAACTTGACAGCTTTAAGACTTGTGGTCTTCAACTCCCAGAATTCCTCCTCTCGTTCTTCATCTTGATGATGTGCGGACGGGCGGGGGAAGGGAGCTGGAACCGGTTTTAAACGGCACTATAAATTTGTGGAACCTCTTCTATAGAAGAGGTTAGAACTGGCAGGAACCCATCCCTGGTGTGCATGCATGGCGGGAAGCCCCCCCTCCCCCTGCAGCCTGTTTTGGATCCCAGGAGGCTTCAAACGGGTTGTGCGGAGGAACACACATGTTTGGGGAAGAGGGGGAGTGCAGGGGGCGTCACAGGCACATGCGCAGAAGGCAGGGAGTGCAGGGGGAGTCGCGCATGCATTGCATTATGGGTGTGGGCTCAGGTCTGCACGCTATTGCATGTTGGCTATTGCACGCGCACGCGTTTTCAGCACACAAGGACCAAAAGATTAGCCATCACTGGTATAAATCTCAAACACGCACCTGACATACCTCATAATAAAGAGGTTAGACCTGGCAGATTGAAGGTTTTCCTCAAATCTCAGTTGCTGTCTTCCTTAAAAGTGCTTCATTCTAGCACAGTGATTGACAGGGCATCAATCTCCCAAAGTGATTGACTGGCAACAACTTTCCAGGATGTGATCTGGCATACATTTTACCTTGTCTGGTTTCCTTGAATGAGCCCCAAACTTTTAGCCCCCTCCCAAACAAGACATTCCTTTTCTTTGTTGATGTGCTTAAACTCCCCCAGTTCACAATGTCACACTGTTAGCCACTGTGCTAACTAAGCACAAAGCTTTGCTAGGGGTTTTTTTTTTTTTGGCTTCTGCTTTTCCTTTTTTCACTCCTGACCACTCAGGCAATAAATGCGCCTGGTTTTGTTTAAATGCAGAGTGCAAATGTGCATCCCCTCTCTTGCCAGCTGTGCATTCATTACCAAGACTGTTAATTGGCCACAACTCAGCACAATGTTTTCTCCCTTCCCGGGTTGATCTGCGGGTCTTTTTAAGCTCTGCTCCTTCCAGCTCAGTGGTAGGGCCAGAGCAGCTTCTGCCCCCCAGCACTTCCCTTTTCAAAATTCACCCAGTGGGTTAGAATATTCTTCGCCCCCGGGTTATATTTCTTCAAACCGATCCTCGGAGCTTCAATGGATGCTGCCTCTGGGTTGTTCTCCTTTCAGTTCCAATTCCAAGATCCAGTCTCTGCTCTCCTTCGGGTTACCGCTTTGAGATTCAATCCTGGTGATTAAAACACCATCAGGTTTTTAGATGACATTTCCTGTGATAGTGCTTATCCATTTCTATCTATGAAATCAAGCCCAAGAACGTTTCACTGTCACCTTTGTTAATATTCACCTTCTTGTTAAATTGAAAAAAAAAAGAGAGAATCTTGCAGACTTGAAAGACTGGCTACTTGATGAAGCTATGGCATGGGTGCTCCTTCAATGCAGGCTTTTTAGAAGACACTGGACAATTGTATAGGGTAGGGTTGGTAAACCTTTTTTGCCACTGAGAGCCAAAATGGGAGCATGCATGCGTACATGAAGGAGCACCAGAAACTGGAAGAGCCTGTGCGTGCTGGGAAGCTGAGTTTCCAGTTTCCAGCATGCACATGGGCGCCAGTCACCTGGTCTTCCGGTTTCTGGCATGCATGCACATGGGAAGACCAGGTGGCCATGCGTACCAGAACCTGGAAGAGCAATAGGCAATGGCTGGCATACCTGAAGAAATGGCTCGGTGTGCCACTTCTGACAAGCATGCCATAGGTTTGCCATCATGGGTATAGGGTCTCCTGCTTAAACAGGAAGTTGGACTAGAAGACCTCCAAGGTCCCTTGCAACTCTGTTATTCTTTTATTCTGATTATTGTTTAAGTTGATCTGGCTCATAGCCCACTGTCTTCAGTGCATAATCCTGAGAAATAAACTTGTATTATAAATACAGCTACTCTGTTTCCTGAAAAATAAGACCTCCCCGGATAATAAGGCCAATCAGGCTTTTCAGAACATGCGCTAAAATAAGCTCTCCCCTGAAAATAAGCCCTCCCCAAAAATATTGCAACACAGCAGCAGCCATGAGCTGACCATGCACTCCGCCTCCTGCACCTCAAAAATAATAAGAATTCCTTGAAAATAAGATCAAGCCCTTATTTTGGGTGTCAAAAGAAAATAAGACCCTGTCTTTGATTGAGCGGGTTCAGAGGTACTTCACGAGAAGAGTACTCCACTCCTCTACTCACAATAAAATACCCTATGCCACCAGACATGAAATTTTGGGCTTGGACAATCTGGAACTGCGCCGCCTGCGGTCTAACCTAAGCACAGTACACAAAATTGTCTGCTACAATGTCTTACCTGTCAATGACTTCTTCAGCTTCAACCTCAATAATACATGGGCAAACAATTGATACAAATTCAAAATAAACAGTTCCAAACTCGATTGCAGAAAATACGACTTCAGCAACAGAGTGGTCAATGCCTGGAATGCTCTACCTGACTCCGTTGTTACATCCTCTAACCCTCACAGCTTCAACCTTAAAGTGTCTACCGTGGACCTCACCCCATTCCTAAGAGGTCTGTGAATTGGGTGTGAATAAGCGCATCAGCATGCCTACCATCCCTGTCCCACTGTCCCTATCTATTTGTATTCATTTCTTTCATTTATATCCATGCTTATATTTATACTTGCTTCAATGGTGGGTTTCAAAAATTGTTCGAACCTACTCCGTGGGCGTGGCTTCCTTTGTGGGAGTGGCTTGCCACCCATGTGACCAGATGGGAGTGGCTTGCTGCCCATATGACCGGATATGAAGATGCCGACGACACTTGTCAGAACCACCTTAAATTACCTCACACACAGCACTGGCATGAATAAGAATGTGATATAAACTTGTTTTTTAAAAGGCATCTTTGGTTTGCGTTAAAACAACTTCAACACACGCAATGTTCTGAATGCACCACAAACGCAGTAGTCATCCTTACCTTTCACAGAGGCACTGAGTTTTATAAATATGAGCATGATAGTGTAGAATAATCATATCCAAGGACCAGTGGTGGGTTTCAAACATTTTTGGAACCTCTTCTGTAGGTGTGGCCTGCTTTCCGGGTCCACTGGTGGAACCTCTTCTAACCGGTTCGGTAGATTTGACGAACCGGTTCTACCGAATAGGTGCGAACTGGTAGGAACCCACCCCTGACTTGCTTCTTCTACATGCTTGTCAAACTATTAAATACAAAGACAATTATGCCTCTACCCTTAGTGAGGTTTCGGCTATGGTAAGAATGTATGAAATATACTATAATTGGAGAGTTATATAAGAGCTGTGGTGGCACAGTAGTTAGAATGCAATATTGCAGGCTAACTCTACCCACAGCCAGTTGGTGATGAGCTCAAAGTTGACATAGCCTTTCATCTTTCCAAGTTCAGTAAAATGAGGACCCAGAATGTTGGGGAAAATATGTTGATATTTGTAAACTGCTGAGAGAATGCTGCAAAGAGCTATGAAAGGTGTATCCATCTAAATACTATTGTTATTGTTAATCTTTTCTTTCTTCCATTGAAATACAACATTGAGAAGAGTTGATTGAAGGGAGGGACCATTTTGCAAGGCAGTGATATGAAGAAAGGTTATGTGAATGTATCAATAAATATGCCCATATGTGTATATAGAATAGAGTAGAGTAGAGTAAAACAGAGCAGAGCAGAGCAGAGCAGAGCAGAGCAGAGCAGAACAGAACAGAACAGAACAGAATAGAATAGAATAGTATAGAATAGAATTCTTTATTGGCCAAGTGTGATTCGACACACAAGGAATTTGTCTTTGGTGGAGATGCTCTCAGTGTACATAAAGAAAAATAAAATACAATACATTAATCAAAAATGTATATATGTGAGAGCAGTGAATTTGAAATACATGTCTCTTTCTTATATGCCTTTTCTCCTTTTGGAGTTCACTTACTTATTCCAATTCAGAATAAGACACTCCAATTCTGAGTATCTTTAATCATTCGGTTGAGGATTTCATTAGCATAATATAATGCTCATATTTTTACTGCGGAGTATTAAGCAAAAGTTTTTTTTAGTGAACTGGACTCTTTAAAAACCCTTTTGTGACCAAGAGTGCAGAAGCTGTTCTAAAATGATTTTGTGTATTTCTATGCTTGGCTGCACAGATTTGTGGCATTTGGTAAGCATTATCCTGGAGATCTGCTTTAAAAGAAAAGGAAGCTGTTTGTATTTCTCATGGTTTCCTCGTTGGACGTTGGGTTTGTAGTGTTTTCATCAATAAACATCTTATCGGGGTGAAAACATGTTTTCTTTAAACTGGGACTTTCTTGATAGATTTCCAGTCTATTTCAGACTGTATTTGGATTTATTTTTTCTCCGTGGACTACAATGCTTTTATCTTGTAATATGAAATGAAGGTGAAGGGTTAGGGAGAAGAGATAATTTAGATAGTGATTTCCTCCAACTGGGTTTAACTTGAGATTAATCCTTAATTCAACTATGCTTTTGTGCAACATGCTGATGGCACAGATGGCATTCAGGCATGAGAAGAGGAGTTCATTACTACATGAAGCAAGGTTTGCTGGAGCCCCACATTTCCTTCTCTGTCCTTTTATCTAAAGTCAGGAAAAATGAAACTGTTGTTTCACTGGTCCCCAATCTTTCCAGCTCTGTAGACCAGCAGCGGTAGTGGATCCACAGCACTTGCAGAAATGGCAGTTCACACACTTGCCACCCCTTGCATGGGCCTGTTGTGGCCCGCCAGCAGCCAGCAGTGCTGGCAGCAGAGTCGGACAGTGAGGAGGTTGGGGAGGAGCATGGGCCAGTCCTGGAGGCTGGGGAAGGCTTGGACGAGGGCTTTGCGTCAGAGGCATAGATAGGGCCAAGGCCGTCTGGCAGTTCTCAGCTGCCTTCGGATCTAGACAGCAGTGAGGCAGAGGAACAGCTGGAGCCTGTTCCCAGTGTGCACATGCGCAGAGCTGCCAGAAGAAAGGAACAGCTCAGAAATCAGGGTCAATTTGGGCTACAGGTGGATGGTGAATGGCTCCTCCCTTACGAAATAAAAGAGGAGCGAAAGGGGAGTGGGCTTTTGTAGAAAACAATTTGTTTGTTTGTTCATTCATTTCAGGAGTGTGAAGATCTGTCCGTGAATCTCAGAGACTCTGTGCCAAGTCTTTCCTTGCACTGTACTTCGTTTGGAAAATATTCACATGGCTGCTTTCCAAGCTAGATAAGGTCTGTGGTCATAAATTGACCTTTGAAAGACTGTTTACCAGGCCTTTGCTGAATGTGAGTGAGAGGAATTCACATTCATTTAATAAAAGGGGTTTTGGCAGGACCAGGAATCTGCTTCATGCTTTTTGGGGAAGCCTAGGTCAGAACAGGGCCAAATCTAAATAGGCTGCGGACCGATATCAATCTGTGGATCGGGCGTTGGGGATCCCTGTGTTATTCCAAATCTGTAACGGTGATTTCCATTTCATCGGTAATGTTAGACCAATATTCTAATCATGGCACAATATGTTTTTTAAAACTATCACAAGTACTAATAGAAGAGAATATTTATAGCACAGGGTCGAATTGTGGGGTCCTTGGTACGCTTTGAGCATAGTTGTTTTCTTGCAGAAAATAGATAACATCATCAATGCACTGATGATGTTACCTAAGTGGGTAATGAAAGGTCTGCAAGATAACAACCAAGCTCAGAGACTAAACCTCTGGTCCCGGTGATTGGATCCTGCAACATTATTCTGGGACATGTATAATTCCATTCATTCTTAATGCAAAGTATGCATTAGCATGCAAATTATGAACTATACATTGGACATATGATGATGTCATGATTAAACTAACACAAATTGCAACTTCCAGATCATTAGCACAATGATATAATGACATGTGATAGGCCATTGTGTCTCCAGGCATTCATGAATATTAACCTGACTTCCTTAAATCCTGCAATATTATCATCAGTTGCTTAAAAAGTATAACATTCTGGCTTGAAGCCTGTATTTTCAGGAAATATTCTAAAAAAAGAAAGAAATCATATGCAATAGAGTAATGCCTAAATACGGCATGGATTAAAAATAAGATTCAACCATACATGGCTTGAGTGCTTATCAAATTTCCAGTTGATACCAAATTGGGGCAATTAATACTTTCAAAGACAGAAATGAAATTTAAGATCTTCTTGATATGCTGGAACAATAGGCTGAAAGAGATAAAATGAAATTGAACAGAGAGGAGCGCAAAATGCTAGGGAACAACATGAAGAGTTTGCTAAATGTGGGATATTTGTATCTGTAAAAAAAAAAAAAAGCAAGTTAAGTATGAGCAAGCAGTGACGTAGCCAAGTGCAGTTTTAGCCTGCAAGAAACAAATCACCAGAATAATTACAGGGACTTTGTGTTTTACAGTTGTGACTTATGATCACAACTGTGTCCAAAATTTATATTGCTGAGCAGGACAGTTAAGTGAGGTTTGCCCCATTTTACGATCTTTCTTGCTACAGTTGCCAAGTGAATCACTGGAGTTGTGAAGTTAGTAACTGCAAGTGTCATAAACACATGACAGCTGCCAGTTGTCCAATTTTTGATCACATGACCGTGGGGATGTTGGAGCAATCCTAAGTGTGAAAAAACAGCCATTAGTCCCTTTTTTTCAGTGCTATTGTAACTTCCCATGGTCCCTAAACCAGGGGTAGTCAACCTTTTTATACCTACCGCCCACTTTTGTATGGTTCCACCACAAATGCGCGAACGACAAAAGCGCGCCTGACTAAACCCCGGTGACAATACTGCGCCGACAAAACCGCGCTGACGAATGAGTGCTGAAGCGCGCCAACAACAGTGCGTCGACAGAAGCGCGCTGTAACCCTAACCCTAAACCTAACCCTAAACCTAACCCTAAACCTAACCCCAAACCTAACCCTAAACCTAACCCTAAACCTAACCCTAAACCTTAAACCTAACCCTAAACCTTAAACCTAACCCTAAACCTTATCTTAATTTAAATCGCGCTTCTGTCGGCGTGCTTCTGTCGGCACGCTGTTGTCGGCGCGCTTTTGACATCACGGTTTTAGCCCCACGGTTTTGTTGGCACGCTTTTGTCATTCGCGCATTTGTCGGATCACGCTTTTGTATCTCTATTAGTAGTAAAATTTTCTAATCGCCTACCGGTTCCATAGTAATGGTGATTTATAAAGTAGGGAAGTCAATTAAATTAAAAAAAAGGAAAGTGCTTCAGTATGGGACAAAACCCCTACCGCCCACCATGAAATCTGGAACACCCATAAGTGGGTGGTAGGGACCAGGTTGACTACCACTGGCCTAAACAAATAGTTGTAAGCTAAGGGCTATCTGTATTTCATTGTATTCTACATTGGTCACTCAATCAATCATGGAGAGGCTTTTATGGGACCAAATGCACGCCTTCAAATAGATACAATGCTGGAAGCTGTTGCTTTCCTTTGGGCACTGCAGTTTCCTATTTATTTATTTGTCTTATTAAAAGAATATGATTAAAAAGCCATTTGGGGAAGAGATCCTTATCATGTATAACTGCCTATAAAGGTAATTCTCAAATTACAACAATTGGAACCAGAATTTCCATTGCTAAGCAGGAGGCGTTACACCTGATTTCACGATGCCATGGCTGTTAAGCAAATCACTGTAGTTGTTAAGTGGGTCACGTGGTCATTAAGCAAGTCTAGCCTTCCCCATTGACTTTGCTTGTCAGAAGTCCCCTGGGAAGTTTGCCAACGGTGATGACATGACCCCGGGACACTGCAACTGTCATAAAGACATGCCAGTTGCCTAGCATCTGAATTTTGGTCATGTGACCATGGGATGCTCCAACAGTCACAAGTGTGGGAACTGGTTGTAAATCACTTTTTTCAGGGCTGTTGTAACTTCAAATGGCCCTCAAATAAATTCCTGTAGGTTAAAGATCATCTCTAGTTGTTTATCTTTGGGTTTACATTATTCTGCTCAATTTTGTTCTGAGTCCAAGAACTCACAATGAAAAAATGGTTCTCCTCTCCCTACTTCAAGGGTATCAAACTCGATTTCATTGAGGGCCACATCAGGATTGTGTTTGACCTCAAGGGGATTGGGTGGCCATGGCCAGGGTGGGCATGGCCAGCTCAATGTCACTCATCTTGGGGGCGCCTGTAACCTGAGCACTCTGTCAGTGAAAAAGGGTTCCTGAGCTTTCATTTTTGCCTGTGATGGCCTCCTGCAACCCCCTGCCAGTGAAAACAGAGCTCAGGAACTGCTTGGTTGGGACAAGTAATGGAAGCTCACTCCATTATGCAGGAACTGCCAACCTCTCTGATTGACAAGCTCAGTGTCTTAACCACTGAGCCACCGTGTCCCTTGCCACCCCTATAATTTAAGATAATTATTCCATGTTGTGTATTCTAGGGAGGTAGAGAACCTTTGGCTATTGTACCACCCTCCCAATATTAATTAGGCTCCATGCTCTAGTTTCATGTAACTTGTTTCATATAGTTTTAGAAGCAGAAACTGGGAAACTGCAAAGTGCCTTTTTTCATACATAGGATTCTGATCTCCACAGACATCCCTCCTATGGGAAATGCCTCTCAAAGGCAGCCTCATAAAATAAACACGTTTGATGGGTGTGATCCGGTGTTTTATTTGACAGCATGTCCATAATATCTGGAGTAAGACAAAGGCAAGGTAGGATGACAAAGCACATCCTTGGGAACCACAGGAATGATAGTGAGAAACTTCATCACTTTGCCATCCAGTCAATCAGTGTTTTGTGACTGACTTGATCCGCTATGACAGTCATTTTCTAAATGCAGAAGATAAAGATATGGAGAGCAGCAAAGGGATGCTGCATTTCAGTGAAGTTTGAACTAAACCCTTGCTCAAAGAGCTTTAAAGAACTAAAGAGGTTCCTCACATCTAAAAGTCGTTACAGATAGACTGTAATATTTATCCTTGCATAATAAAGTGATGTGGCCCAGCAGGAGCCGTTGGAGCTGCCGACAGACTCCGATAGCGAGGGACGCTATGAGTCGGCTCTGGACGATGTGGAGGACCCTGGGCAGGGTTCAGACTCTGAGCAGGGACCAGAGAGGCTGGTTGGCCACCAGGAGGCGCCTGAGGCATGGAGCAGCAGTGAAAGCCAAAGGGAGTTTGTCCCTGACGTCAGGCCCTGGAGCAGTGGGGAGGAGCAAAGGGAGTTGGTCCCGGACACCAGGCAGAGAAGGGCGGATAAGCACAGGCAGCAATTACAGAGACATAGAAGATAATCAGGCCCAGGTGGTTGTGATTTGGCTCCTCCCAAGAGAGTATATAAGAAGAGACTTTGGGAGGAGATCTTTTGCAGGACACAACCGTTTTACTAAGCTGGAGAAGCTCTTGTGTGTATCTCTTATCTGTGGGAGTCTGGGTTGCTGCCAAAGTCTTGTCTGTGAGTAATTACTGTGAATAAAGCGTGGCTAACAGTAACCTTGTGTCGGCGTGACTCACCGTACGGAGGGGGGAGGTCAGAAGAATAAACATAAGCAGGGCATGCAGAATACAGTATAGGCTCAGTAGCCCCGTTTTTTGAGTCAAGTTCAACAAGCAAAGAGAACTTTTTCAGTGCTTAAGAGCCACGGTGGTGCAGTGGTTAGAGTGCAGCGCTGCAGGCTACTTCAACCGACTACTGCAGTTCAGCAGTTCAAATCTCACCAGGCTCAATGTTGATTCAGCCTTCCATCCTTCCAAGGTGGGTATAATGAGGGCCCAAATTGTCCGGGACAATAGGCTGACTCTGGAAACCACTTAGATAGAGCCGTAAAGCACTTTGAAGTGGTATATAAGTCTAAGTGCCATTGCTTCAGAAAAATGGAATATTTTACCAAAGCAACATGGCATATCTTTACAAACTGCAGGATGAGTACAATGAGTGCTCTTCAATAAAATCGGTTGATCCTACTTGGGAAGATATTCCCTCAGATCGTATTCAGAGTGACCAGATTATGATGAACGTAAGGAAAGTCTGCAGTTTGTTTCAAAGAAGATGGCAGACACAATACTGCAACTGAAATTCCTCCCAATTAGACATTTGATTATACCATTGTGGCCATCATTTTGAATTTTGTTGACCATACCTGGTAGATGCCTCTAACTGGCCAGAGGTGAGATTCAGCCAGTTCGGACAGGTTCAGGTGAAGCAGTAGCTCCAATGATTATTTGGTCCCACCCACCTGCTCCTCCTCTCGCCTGTCCTTTATTTCCTGCTTTCCAGCCCATGTCAATCGTGCAGCACAGCTGATTCCCCCCCCCCCTGCTATTCTACTTATCATTGCTGACTTGGAAGGTAAGCAGCTGAGCTTCTAAATGGTCCATTTTCAGCACTGCGTGCAAGAGCTTTAAATGCATGTGTGCAAGCTCACACAAAGCTCATGGTCACCAAACCAGTTGTTAAACTGGTAGCATCCCACCACTGTAACTGACACCTAATCATTCCATGAAAACCTCTTGTTTTGTGAGGGGTCCGAATACTGTTAGGTAAGCTCCCCGTTGGGAGAGCGAGTGTGTTCAGAGAAGCGTTGTGAGAGTTGTGTTGGAGAACACACAAACCAGCATACAGAGAACTGCAGTTTAAATAGGCTTTTACTTTCGTGGAAAATAGAGGTATCAGAGTCCATCAAACAGTCGAAGTCATACACAGATAAGACAGTCATTCATCAATGTCTTTCAGTTAAGGGATAATCCAAATAACATAGTCCAGTATCATACAAACAGTCTGGTACTTAAAGTTTGCTAGCAGTTGCAAAACTTACAATAGCTCACAGCACTTTCTAACAGCCAGCTTCCAAAACACTCGGATCAGATCAGCCCAGCATCTAACAAACAAACAGCTAACAGTCATTCTGGCTCCCTCTTATGGCCGATTGAGGAAAACAGCAACCAATCACATTTTACAGTATGATTTAAAGAAACCGGTATAGCATTGCTATATGGTTTACATATTGCCAACCCAACTGTTAGATTATATTCCTAACAAATACCTCCAAACACTTAAATGCCATGTGCATCTAACCTTATCCTTCTTGCCAACCTTTTTGGCACACCTTGATTTTTTTTTCTCCCCTTAGGCTTCATACCAA
This sequence comes from Thamnophis sirtalis, assembly GCF_051295495.1. NCBI lineage: Eukaryota > Metazoa > Chordata > Lepidosauria > Squamata > Natricidae > Thamnophis > Thamnophis sirtalis. The sequence goes on from NW_028261388.1 coordinate 13,982,106, forward strand.
CTGCTGGAAGTGGCTCAGGGGGATGGGAAAAAGAAGTACCTCAATAATTGGAAATTCTCAGTCATCCGTGTTGTGGTTGTCCCAAAGGTGCTTTTTCAAGAGGCAACTGGACTTCCTTTGTTTTTCTCAGAGCTGAAGAAGCTTCTTGGATGAGAAGCAAAATATCTTCAAAGAAAAACAAGGAAGCCCAGTTGCCTCTTGAAAAAGCATCTTCAGGACTACTGCACCTCAATAATTGTGAAAAGCCAGCAATAATTATACTTCTGTTGTTCTTGCACAGCACTGAGAATTAACAGCTGTCTCACGAGTTCTTAGAATAAAGTTTGTCCCATACACCGCGTAATTATTTTAAAAAACTATACAATGTGGAAGACAAATCCAAATATTATGCCGAGTTTTGCCACAGCACAGAGAGTAGAACAGACATAGACCATTATCGTGTGTCATTCCTTGCTCAAAAACTCACGGAAAATGTATTTAGGGAAATTGGGAGCATGAAACATGTTTTTAAGGCTACATTTTTAAAGAAGTCTAGCCTGATGGTAGTGCCTAACTAATGGTGTGTTGATAAATGTTAACAACCTGGTCCTGCCAGCTCCCTTGCCATTATGGTGTTGCACCACTGACTGCAGAAAAGCTGATTAGCACACTAGGCATTAGTTATTCAGCTCAACTAGCTTGCAAAAATTCAGAAAAAAAATTAACAATCAGCTTTTGTAAGCTGATATGAGCCAGCTCCAACACCCCGCTGCACCTAGCCAATTTTGATGGTTTCAAAACACCTATACAAGGTTGGGCCATGTATATTTTGGTGGGAGAGTACTATAGACTAGACCACGTGTGTCAAACATGCGGCGTCACATAGCTGTCATGTGACATATTGTGATGTTTTTCCCCTTTGTGGAGCTGGGGGGTGCAGTGGTTAGGGTGCAGTACTGCAGGCCACTTCAGCTGACTGTTATCTGCAGTTCAGTGGTTCAATTCTCACCAGCTCAAGGTTGACTCAGCCTTCCATCCTTCCAAGGTGAGCGAAATGAGGAACCAGACTGTGGGGCGATATGCTGACTCTGTAAACCGCTTAGAGAGGGCTGAAAGCCCAATGAAGCGGTGTATAAGTCTAACTGCTATTGCTATTGCTATGGCCTGCATGTGATACATCTGGTCTGCGGGCCAACAATTTGACAGCCCTGGAGTAGACTGTGTTGTAGACAAGACTCGGAAATGCTTTGGTAAGGCCACACTTGGAATATTGCATTCAGTTTTGGTCGCCACGATGTAGAAAAGATGTGGAGGCTCTAGAAAGAGTGCAGAGAAGAGCAACAAAGATGATTAGGGGACTGGAGGCTTAAACATATGGGGAATGGTTGCAGGAACTGGGTATGTATGTCTAATTTAATGAAAAGAAGGACCAGGGGAGACATGATAGCAGTGTTCTAATATCTCAGCGGTTGCCACAAAGAAGAGGGAGTCAAACTATTCTCCAGGACACCTGAGAGTAGAACAAGAAGCAATGGGTGGAAACTAATCAAGGAGAGAAGCAACTTAGAACTGAGGAGAAATTTCCTGACAGTTAGAACAATTAATCAGTGGAACAGCTTGCCTCCAGAAGTTGTGAATGCCACAACACTGGAAGTCTTTAAGAAGATGTTGGATAACCCTTTGTCTGAAGTGGTGTAGGGTTTCCTGCCTGGGCAGGGGGTTGACTAGAGGATCTCCAAGGTCCCTTCCAACTCTGCTATTGTATTGTATTTTATTGTATTAAGTATCCTGGAGAAGATAGTGGCAGATTTATTATATTATTGCTAAGAAAACTTTACAGACCTATACAAAGGGGTGGGCTTCAAAAATTTCAGCAATGGGTTCTCTGCCTGGTTGCTGGGTGGGTGTGACCATGGTGGGTGTGGCCTAGTCAGCCTCCTGCACCATGGCCCTGGGGGTTGTTTTTGCCTTCCCCGGGTTCAGGATGCTTTTCTTGAGCCTCTGGGAGGGCAAAAACTGCCTCCTCCAGGCTCCAGAGGCCCTCTGGAGGCCATAAATGGGCCCATATTTGGCCTTCTGGAACTTCTAGCAGGCCAATTTTTCCCCTCCCGGAGCCTCCACACGAGCCTCCAATTGCTCCACATCCAAAATGGGCCGTGTGGAGACTCCTGGGAGGGGCAGGGTGGGGTGGGCAGGGCCAGCTAGGGGTAGGAGTTGGAGGTTCTCTAACCCAGCCATAACGTTAGTTACAGGTTCTCCCAAACACAGGCGAACCTGTAGCAGCCCACCCGTGCCTATACAGCTCATCACAACAAACTGAACTCAACTCAAGATACTCAAGATCTTTAACTTTTCTAACTATTCTCTTTCTCTCGCTAGCATATGAGGACCCAGATTGTTGGGGGCAATATGCTGACTCTCTGTAAACCGCTTAGAGAGGCCTGAAAGGCCTATGAAGCGGTATATAAGTCTACTGCTATTGCTACTGCTATATGCTAACAAAAATTGGTACTAAATTTCACCTACTAAAGTAATAGTAGGTAGATGCAACAGTCAGGGTGGCTAAGAAATTTGCAAACCTGACAGCAGTTATATTTTATTATTATTACTAAAATTGCAATGGGTTGAATAAAATAAAAAATAAAATCTTTGCTCTGTCAAAGATGGTAACCTCCCTCGTAGCAGATTGTGACATATTCTAATCTAATTCAAGGAACAAGAGAGCAGAGCTTTGGGGGAAAGAGACCACTTCTTAACATGGTAAAAGACATAAATCTTGTTGTCTGGCTTCTATGTTCAGCATGCCATGCCAAAGCGGGCATTGGTATTCTGCTCAAATCCACAGAAGTTACAAGGAGTGGTACTTGTGTCACACCACAGCATATTCCAAGCACAAAAAGACACAGAAGAAAAGATTATTTGTTTCAAATAGCTATCCACTTAGGTACAGGAAAACATTTAGGATTTGGTTCTTTGATACTTCATCTCTATAAATTATTCATCTCTTGAGCAGTTTCTCTACCATCACATCAATAAATATTTGTTTCACTTTAAAAGAAAAAGGAGAAATCATTTTTCTTCAGGTCCTAGTGGTTACCAATCATGGGTTTTAAATTGCATGTTCACAGCTCTATCCACATAACATATATATTCATACACATTTCTATCCCATTCTCCTCTGACAGTCCTGTGAGGTAGGTTTCCATTTTCAGTCTTCAACATGTTGGTCCTTATATCATGCTGATTATGAAAGAGAAACAGAATGTGAGAGAACAGAAGAAGAATGGAATTATAAAACTTTTTTTCTCTGCGTCCATGCATTGGTTCTTCTGCCATCTCAGGCAGTGGGTCATCCTAGGTGACCCCATTCCATGTTGACTTCAGGTTAGTTCATCAAGAGATACATTAATAATTTTGTTGACAAACTCCTGTGTCAAGCCATGGCTAATTTTCTTGGGGTTGTGAATCACCTGAATTGTAGATTTGATTACAAATGCTAAATAGAAAAGAAAAGAAAGAGAAAGAAAGAAAGAAGAAAGGAAAGAAAGAAAAGAAAAAGAAAGAAAAAGATAGAAAGAGAAAGAAAGGAAAGGAAGCAAGATAGGAAACAAAGGAAGGAAGGAAGGAAGAAAAAGAAAAAAAGAAAGAGAAAGAAAGAGAAAGAAAGGAAATGAATGAATGAAGAAGGAAGGAAGGAAGGAAAGAAAGAAAGAAAAAAAGAAAGAAAGAAAGAAGTACCTCTCTTGGCAATCTCATTCTAAGAAAGTTTTAGTTTTCATCACAAAAGGTGGAGGATTGAACTTTAAGAATTCATCCATCCATCCATCCATCCATTCATCCATTGATTCATCCATTCATTCATCGATTCATTTATTCATTCTTTCAACAAACTTACATGGCCAACCAACTCACACTTAGTAACACCCTGTGTTTTATATCTCAATGAAAAAAACCCTAACCCCACCCTATCACCCATCCCAGCAAGGTGATTACACATTCATACCAGCCACTTGATCAGCTCTGTAACAACCACAGGACAAAGGGGTTAAGGTATTCTTGAAAAGTAACCAGGTAAGGGCCAATCTTGACACTGGGAAAATGTTATTCCAAAGGGAGGGAGCCACCCCAGAGCAGACCTTTTACCTCCATCCCGTAAGACATACCTCCCTAATAAATGGGATCTGCATTGTACCTTGCCTTACTTCTCTGGTGGACCAGGTGAAAAAATGTTCAAAAGCAGGCATCTCAGATCATGCTGTCATAGCTTTTCTATGTGCTCCAACATGAGAGTGGAGAACAGAATGGGAAGTGAGTACAAATGGCTACAAATAGCTATTCCAAGACTAAACCAGTTATCTGGGGATGACGGTGCATTCTACGAAGTGGGAGAACAGATGACAGCATAGTTTAGGTCATAGATCTTTCCATGAAAATGCCAGCTTAGCATTTTGAAGGGGGGAAAAAACCACATTGCATTAAAAAAATCAAACTGCTGATCTCATTTTAGCTAGGATCTGATTTTCTATACTCATTCAAGCATTTCTGAACAATTATCAAGTCCTTTTCTCTGAGCACTTCAAATGAATCCCTTAGTAAGAGCACCCTTAAGATCTTGCTTCGTCAGTGGTTCTGTGGATTAATGCCTAATAAGAAGATATAATGGTGCAGCATCTGAGAGTACTAAAAATCTTGATTGTCCCCATTGGTGAATTAATTCCAGATTCAGCCTTCTAATTATGCCACAATGGAAAGCAAGAACAACAGATATAAATATGAACACTGAATAAAGCTGTGAATGTTAGTTATCCCCATCATCGTTTGGCTTTATCTGGTTAACAAAATAAGTAAAATGTTAAAAAGTTATGATATTTATGTGCCAAGCACATCTAAATTATATTCAAGTAACCAAAATATCTTTACAATCCCCAAGGCAACTTTTTGAGGACCCCCAATGTCTGGAAATTGAAAGTTGAAAAATTTGACATGCCCTATGAATTGGTTATATCAGGGATCAGCAACCTTGAACATTCAAAGAGCCACAAAGGTCCTAACTGGAAGTCCCCCCTCCCCCCCATTCAATTCTGGAGCTGACCGGAAGTCCGGTTCCCCCATCATAGAGTCTCCTTCTAGTAGGGCGTCCTTTTTCCTCTGCTGACCAGAAGTTCTGTTTCCCCACCATAGAGTCTCCTAGTGCGGTGTCCAATTTCATCTGCTGACCAGAAGTTCTGTTCCCCCACCATAGAGTCTCCTAGTGCGGAGTCCAATTTCATCTGCTGACTGGAAGTCCTGTTCCCCCACCATAGAGTCTCCTCCTAGCATGGCATCCTATTTCCTCTACCTGTCCTAACCTATTAATTGTGGAGCCTACTGGCCATAGGGAGCCCCAGAGGGATGAAAGAGTTGCATGTGGCTCCAGAGCCACAGGTTGCTGACAATTCAAAAACAAGCACTACAAAAAATTATGGGGGAATCAAGGGTTCAACACTTATAAAAGGCAGCAACCATAGACTTTTAACTGGAAACAGGATTGTGTAATCGAAAATATCTGGCCAATAGATATTCATTTACCAACACTGAATGATCATTAACACTGAAAATGATATTAATATATTTTTGGATTGTTGCCTACAAACTTATGATTGTTATTGTTAAAATAGTGAAATGCAAAAGGTCTAAACTGAATAACACTCAGCTAAGAGAAAGAACTAAATGTATTATGTTGATTAAATGAAAACATAACTAAAAAGCCATACAATAAATACAAATAGCTGCCTGAAATTAATTCAATCAACAAAGTTTTCACTAAACGCGGGCACCTAGAAACATATCCTGTCATCTTCTCATTTTTAAAGGCTAGAGTTTATCCTTCTAAAATGGATAAACTCACAAGGTTTTGGCATACAAACTGATTGCTATCTATACTATATCAGATGTAACAATAATAAGGACTAGAAGATTACACAGACGGTCTGCAAATGATGACCTGACAACTTAGCAACAATGTCCATTGGAAGAACTGCAAGAAATACTGTTCGCCTGCAGGCAAGGACTGATGGGGCCCTAAAATAGAGAAAGTCCCAGAAAAAAATGAAGAAGTTAAATTGCTTTGGGTCTTTAGAATTCAAACAGACAAGTACCTGCCACACAACACCCCAGACTTAACAACTATATATATATATATATAAAAAAACGACAAAGAAGTCTGGCTAATGGATGTGGCAGTAATGTCACTGTGAAACATCACATGATGGTAATGTGACATCGATGAACTAGAATAACTCCAAGGTCCCTTCCAGCTCTATTTTGAATGTTTTTGACTGGACCTTCAATTTACACACAGAGATCCAAAAAGCCAAAGATGTGATTCTTTTCTGTACACAGAATTTTGTGCAATGTGTTATTCCTTGATGAATAAAAACATAATGATGATCAGATAATACCAAAGGTGGTGTTCAGCAGGTTCTGACCAGTTCTGGAGAACCAGTAATGGAAATTTTGAGTAGTTTGGAGAACTGATAAAAACCACCTCTGACTGGCTTTGTTCCTTCCTTCTCTACTATACTTCTCTCCTCTTTCAACCTTTACCACAGGTGGGATTCAGCAGGTTCTGACCAGTTCTGGAGAACAGGTAGCAGAAGTTTTGAATAGTTCGGAGAACCGGTAAATACCACCTCTGGCTGGCCCCGCCCCCATCTATTCTCTGCCTCCCGAGTCCCAGATGATCGGGAGAGAATGGGGATTTTGCAGTAACCTTCCCCTGGAGTGGGGATGGAATGAATATTTTACAGTATCCTTCCCCTGCAGTGCCCACCAAGCCATGCCCACCAAGCCAAGCCACACCCACCAAGCCAAGCCACACCCACCAAGCCAAGCCACACCCACCAAGCCAAGCCATGCCCACCAAGCCACACCATGTCCACAGAACGGGTAGTAAAAAAAAATGAATCCCACCACTGGATAATACCAAAAGTATTCACCAAATATAAATATAAGAAAATATCTGAATAACTCTGGGTTGAACTGTGGACTCCTTGGTTCTCTCTAAGCTTGGTTGTTTACAGGCAGACATTCCATGACACAACTAGGGAACATCAGTACCAGTTTATGATAGTTGGGTAATGAAACATCTGTAAAGCAAACTAGCAAGCTCAGAGAGCACCGACTCCAAAGACCACTAATTTGCAAAAACCAACTTTCTTGAAAATAGTAGGCATTTTATTGCAATAACTCCCTGAGCATCGAGTCCTTGGCCAGAATATGAATTATAGAAGATGATTAGGCTGTAGAACTAATTTAAATGATGATGGTGGACAGGAGGATGAGAGGAGGAGAAGGAGGAAGAGGAGGAGGTGGCAGTTTTTTTCTTGGAAACGTTTTTTTTTAAATGTTCCCATGATATTGCTCATTTTATTTCCCATTCCCAAATTAACACTTATCTGATAGTGCTCGTTTAAAATAAAGCAGCCTCGTTATTGCCAAAAAGAACACCTGCCTACAGAGCTATAGTGATTTCTATAATTTACTTGCCTTTCACACAGAGAAAAGCTGAGTCAGTGTCAGTACTAACAGGGTGTTTTTTTCTTCTTCTTCCCTTTTATATCAAATGAAACCACCAACCTTTATTATATCAAGTTCACCTAGTCATCTGTCACATGCCTGAGGGGGAAAATTAATTTCTTTTACAGGCTAAAGGATGTTGGTGTGAAATGATCGGGCTTGTTCAGTTCTCTCCGAATGTATATTTGGTTGTGTACAAATTGGATACAAATGTGCACTGGGACCTCAAGGGAAAGAAATGGATTTTGTAGCCAAAGAAATTGTGTATGTTTGGTGGACTGACAAAACGTGCAACCCACCTGTTTCCTGGCTCATTCTGCTTGCAATGTATTCTCCTGTATAACAGGATAGATTAAAACCATGGTTCCTTTTCTTTCCCTTTTCTGATTGTTTACTTGTCAATGTAAGTAGAGAAGGAGGTGATATAGAATCCATGAGGATAGAACTGCTCCTTCCTTCCTTCCTTCCTTCCTTCCTTCCTTCCTTCCTTCCTTCCTTCCTTCCTTCCTTCCTCCCTCCCTCCCTCCCTCCCTCCCTCCCTCCCTCCCTCCCTCCCTCCCTCTTTTCTTCCCAAGAATCATCAAAACTTTGCTTTGGGATGGGAGAGGATATTTGCATATTTTTTGCATATTTCTTTTTAAAATACATATTTTATTTAAAAAATCTACTCTCAGAATTATTATTATTTTTCAAATGAAAATGTCATAGGGGTATTGTTTTTCTGAACACAATGAAATGAAGTTACATATGAAGAACGGTTGCAGGAACTGGCTGTGTCTAGCTTAATGGGGGGAAAAAGGACTAGGGGAGACATGATAGCAGTGTTCCAATATCTCAGGGGTTGCCACAAAGAAGAGGGAGTCAAACTATTCTCCAAGGCACCTGAGGGCAGGACAAGGAGCAATGGGTGGAAACTAATCAAGGAGAGAAGCAACTTAGAACTGAGGAGAAATTTCCTGACACTTAGAACAATTAATCAGTGGAACAGCTTTCCTCCAGAAGTTGCGAATGCCTCAACACTGGAAGTTTTTAAGAAGATGTTGGATAACCATTTCTCTGAAGTGGTGTAGGGTTTCCTGCCTAAGCAGGGGGTTGGAGTAGAAGACCTCCAAGGTCCCTTCCAACTGTATTCTAAGTCATGTTCATCTGGAAGAGCAGTAGGGAGATAACTTCACACCCATTCTGGTCAGCTCTGTTATTCTAATTCGAATCCAAAATTTGCAGGCAAAATTAAAGCTTAAGGCATGGGTGCCGAACTTGATCTCCTCACATGATGTATTGTGACTTATCATGGTGTTTATTGCCTTTGCTGAGCCGGGGTGGGTGTGGCCTGTGTGTGACGCATCCAGCCACGGAAAACCAGTTTGACACCACAGGCTTAGGGGACAAAATGGGTCAGGTGCCATTGAAAGTAGTACAGGTGTTTCCAAGTTATACCTTTTCAGAATGGTCAAAACCTGGCTTTTAAGTGTTCCATTTTGGAACAGTGTCACATGAAATTAGCAGTGGGAGCAATCTTTTCTGCACAGAAAGCAGAGATGGGTTGCTCCCGGTTCGGCCTGGATCAGGCAAACAGGTAGTAGCGATGGTGAGAGGCTCTGCACACCCACCTGGACACTTCTGTACATGTGCAGAGGTGTTGTGTGCGTGCAAGCGTGTGAATGCACCCAGACCAGTAGTAAAAATTTTTTGGCAACCCACCACTGATAGAAAGGGTATTCATAGCCAATGAAACTACCAATTTCTCAGTGCAAGAGTCTTCTCCATAAAATAAAGTAATTGCTATTGCTTTGACTAGCTTATGCAGCCAAAAAAGCATGATGGGGAAAAATAAGATGGCATGGAATGAATGATTAGATTTTTGTTGCCCTTCTTCAACTGGATGACAGCAGCTGCTGTGCCATCATTTCCAGAAAACTGGAGTTCTGATAAGGCAAACTGGAATGAAAGTTTTGTGGTGACCGAAACCAAGAAAAATATAACTTTAGATCATAAGAAATTATTCCAATCCGTCCATACTTTCGATTGTTCCCTTCTGTCCATCTCGACCTTCTACTGGACGTTTTGTTACCACTCAAGAGGGTTAAAGGAAGTTAACTATGTGAAATGAACTATTGGATCGTGGAGAACCTGGTGGTCATGTGCTCCTGATGTCTTATGGGCAAGACCTGAAGGCATGAAGACTACATCCACATAGAAGGTTTACTCATGTTTATGGTGTCTCCATAATGGTGGGACAGACTTGTCTGGCCAGGAAGGAAGAGGACAAAGATGACAAAATGGCTAAGATCCGAGGGGGTCTACTGTTGCTGCATTATTATTATTATTATTTAAATATTATATGGACAGGTAATGTTGCCATGAATTGTTAGTGAATGTTAGTGGAAACAGGAAGAGTATAATTTGGACAGATAGAGGACACCTACCTGTGTTGCTGGGGACTGCCCAGAATTCAATATAATATAGGTGGCTATGTAAATGTTTTAACCAACTAACCAACTAACCAACTAACCAACTAACCAACTAACCAACTAACCAACTAACCAACTAACCAACTAACCAACTAACCAACTAACCAACTAACCAACTAACCAACTAACCAACTAACCAACTAACCAACTAACCAACTAACCAACTAACCAACTAACCAACTAACCAACTAACCAACTAACCAACATATACTGGGTAAATAGGTAAATGGACCATTGTAGTCTAGGAGTGGTGAAGCAGAAGCATCTAAAACACACACACACAAACACACACGCACAGAGCATGTATTTATATAGGTGTAAAAGATAGAGGAGGGGGAACCCTGAAAATGTTATACTGTTTGTCTGTCTATTTCTATTTCTATTTCTATCTCTAATCTATATCTCTGTGTGTGTTTGTGTGTGTGTGTCTGTTTGTGAGTAGGTGTAGCTTTGGGGTGTATGCATGGATCAATGTGATATTATCTTTTGTTAACATTTGGGGATTTTTGACATTTTTTGACATTTGACATTTTATTAGGATTTATAGGCCGCCCTTTTCCCTGAGGAGACTCAGGGCGGCTTACAATCACAGGGAAGGGGGTGCAATATCAAAAGACAAACAATATGTGAACAAAAGAAAATAATAAAACACAACTTGCATTCAACAGTCAACACTCGGGCGGGTAAATTGGGAACCTATCCCCAGGCCTGATGGGAGAGCCAGGTCTTGAGGGCTGTGCGGAAGGTCTGGATGGTGGTGAGGGTACGGATCTCGACGGGGAGGTCGTTCCACAGGGTCGGAGCTGCAACAGAAAAGGCTCTCCTCCGTGTAGTCACCAGTCGACATTGACTGGCAGATGGGGTTCGGAGGAGGCCCAATCTGTGCGATTTGATGGGTTTTGTTCAGTTGTTTGATGTTGGGGGAGCTTTGGGGAGAGTATTATTTTTTTATGTTCTGTAAAACAAATAAAAAAACAAGAATACAAAATAACTGTGTGGAACAATGTATCTCAACGTTCCATTATAGCTTGCATATAACATTCATCAATAGAAGAGTTCTTACTATTAGCATAACTTACACAGTCTTTCCAGATCTGATAAAAATAGATTCATTCCTTTGAGAAGTCTATATTAAATTTTATCAGTCATTTTTTTTTACTATAAGAGCAAAGGAACATACATTTGCATGCCAATGATTCAAGAATAGGTGATTTAGTAATTTCCAGTTTTGAGCCATTCTCATTTTTGCAGCCAGGAGTAAGGATTCAGAAAGCTCCTTTTTTATTTAGTTTCCAGTTATTTTCTTCCAAAAGATGCAAGAATACCAACTCTGAGACATATCCTGCTTTTTATTCATTTTATTATTTTCACTTTTTTAAAAAAAAAAAATCTTTCAATTAAGTGCTACTTTTTAACAAATCTGCCACATATGGAAAAAAATGTTCTGTTGTGTTTGCAACCTTTCTAACATTTTGATGTACAATGGTGGGTTGCGCTGAGCTTGTCGATTAGAAAAGTTGACAGGGACGCGGTGGCTCAGTGGCTAAGACACTGAGCTTATCGATCAGAAAGGTTGGCAGTTCGGCCATTCAAACCCCTAGCACCGAGTAATGGAGTGAGCTCCCGTTACTTGTCCCAGCTTCTGCCAACCTAGCAGTTTGAAAAGCATGTAAAAATGCAAGTAGAGAAATAGGGACCACCTTTGGTGAGAAGGTAACAGCATTCCGTGCGCCTTTAGCATTTAGTCATGCCAGCCACATGACCACAGAGATGTTTTTGGACAGCGCTGGCTCTTCGGCTTTGAAACAGAGATGAGCACCGCCCCCTAGAGCCGGGAACAACTAGCACATATGTGCGAGGGGAACCTTTACCTTTATCTTATAATGGTGGGTTATTTGTGCAAATTTAGTTAGACATTTGAAGAATATTTAGCTGGAAAAATTACTCCTCATCACTATCCTCTTATTTTGCCATGCTCTCTCTTAGAGTCTTAGCTTATTCTTAGATTATTTTAAAGGCCACTCTACATCTGCTTTTCCCAAATAAATGGAAATCTGTTTACAGTTTCTGCTGAAGAGTCGCATGAAAGGGAGACAAAATGTTAACGTTCATTAATGTGAATGAAACAGAAAGTGTGTTATTTTAGCTGCCTTTTGAAAGCCCTGTGGCAAAACTTTGGCACTTTCATAGTATCAAGGTTCTTACAGCACATAAATGTGTCAGCTTTTCAATGCCATTGAGGAAAAGCTATAATTATTATAATGTTGATGGTTACTGTATGCATTAGGGGCTTTTTGATATCCCTATTTTGCTAAACGCTTTAGAAAAGTACCCTTGTAGCCTCCCCCCCCCCCCCGTTAACTGGCCAATTTAATCCATGGCAATAGATTGTCAAACTATTTTTAAAATCCTTGAAATTACTTCATTTAGTGTGAAATATTTTTTCCCATTATTTTTAGCTTTACACCAATATGCTTCCTTATAAGATAGCTATAGCTAGAGCTAGAGCTAGAGCCACGTAAAGGAGTGAGCTCCCATTACTTGTCACAGCTTCTGCCAACCTAGCAGTTGGAAAGCATGTAAAAATGCAAGTAGAAAAATAGGGACCGCCTTTGGTGGGAAGGTAACAGCATTCCATGTGCTGGCCACATGACTACGGAGACATTTTCAGACAGCACTGGCTCTTCGGCTTTGAAATGGAGATGGGCACCCCCCCCCCCAGAGTTGGGAATGACTAGCACACATGTGCAGGGGAGTCTTTACGTTTATGTATATGTGTGTGTGCGCGCACTCACAGGTGTGTATACATTACATGCATATAGACATATACACACATATACACATATGCATACATATGCACACATACATGCACTGGAAAAAGAACTGAAGCTGATGGATGGATGGATGGATGGATGGATGGATGGATGGACGGAGAGAGAGATCCATATATAGTTTATTTAAGTTCTAAAATAGTTAATATGAAATTCCATTCTCCCAAAAATTAAAATTAAAAAAAAATTTAAAACTGAACTTAAGGTCAAAAGATTAGAAGAGAGATTTGTTGGAGTAAGACATAAAGACACCCAATATGGCTTTCTTATAATTATAATTATTTAATTTTAGAAATTCCTAATCTTTGCCAGGTAATATCTAGGGTTGGTGCATGCATTTACAAAGAGGAATCACGTTTGGCTGTGATAGCAATAGCAATAGCAGTTAGATTTATATACCACTTCATAGGGCTTTCAGCCCTCTCTAAGCGGTTTACAGAGTCAGCATATTGCCCCCAACAACAATCTGGGTCCTCATTTTACCCACCTCGGAAGGATGGAAGGCTGAGTCAACCCTGAGCCGGTGAGATTTGAACAGCCGAACTACAGAACTGCAGTCAGCTGAAGTAGCCTGCAGTGCTGCATTTAACCACTGCGCCACCTTAACTGTCAGAACTGATCGCACACGGCACATTACCCAGACTGATTTCTGGAGGAAGGGAAGACAGACTACGGTGGGTGGTAAAAGGCATGGGTAGCTGAATAGATCTAAGAGAAGCACAGAGTTCTAAGAAAGCTACCGGCTTTCAGAGTAGCAGATTTAAGGCTGACAAAGATCAGCAGTCTACACATACTTTATGGAATACAAATTATCAAGAACCATCTTCCGACGAGAGCTAAGAGCATATTCTAAACAACTTAATCTAAGTTGTCATCCTAAGAAACAATTTAACAGCTTTTGGAAGTTATATAATTCTTTACCTTTATATAAGGTTATATCAGTATTTATATAATTATATTTATATAACTCTTTCTTTAGAGTGGTGTGATGGCCTAGAGGTGGAGCTCTTGCCTCACAATCAGGAGGAGGTTGTGGGTTCGATCCTAGCTAGAGGTAGATATTTCTCTCTCTGGGCACAATGAGAATATATCTGCTGAACAAAATTCTGCATTGGCGACAGGAAGGGCATCCGGCCATTAAAACACTCTGCTTGCTCCGTTCAGTTGCCCAGACTCCAACCCACAAGGGATTATGGGGTCATTAAATAATGATGATTTATAGAATGCTTTATTTAATGATTCTTTATCTGATACTTTTTTTAAATAGTTGCTGTGTTGTTCTATACCATTCCCATGTTTCACCTAGCCACATACTGTATATGAAAATAAATCATTAAATCCTTTAAAAATTATCCTAGATTCATTGATATTGGTGCAGGCTATAGAACTATAGAATGAATGAATGAACGAACGAACGAACGAACGAACGAACGAACGAACGAATGAATGAATGAATGAATGAAAGAGATTAGACTTGAACTCTGAAGAACAACAAAATATCTTGTTAAGGCACAATGTGTAACTATTTGCAATGTGTGAGCATTGAGTAAAGTAATGTCGCCTACACAAGTTGTTTTTTTCAAATATAAATTACTATGCATATTCTTGTCCATTCTTACAATTCATCCTCAACAAATCCTGACAAGAGATGAGGAAAGTGGTTTATTTGCTTATGAAAGACATATGCCTTGCTGAATTTATGGGGAAAAACAAGCCAACTTTCTCCCCAAGAGAAAGTTATATATATACAACATATATTAATGACAAAGTTATGATAATTGTTAATTAACTTCATAATCGAAAGTGCATCCTGCTCAAGAGATGAAAACTTTTACAGATCTACTTCATAAAAGCCACCCTACACGCTATAATCTCGGTTCTCTGAAAATCAAAATGCTTAAAATACCCTTTTTTTTTCTTAGAAATGTCAGGTCTCGGTTCACTCAGCTATGCTAGCACTCTACCACTAACCTTTTTTTGAAGATCTTTAATTCCCCAGGTGCCTTTAAAAAAAACATAAAACAAAAACCAGGCATCATGCATTATGCCGTGTGAGTTTTGTAAACTCTCAATTTCAAATATATCTCCTGAGTTTTTAAAATATCTCCAGAAGAAGGGAGAAATCCTTTGAAGACTATGCTGCCCTTTCAAAAAAAATCATTGCTTTTAAACGATTGGATTTTGGAATTAATTGCTAAATAGTCAATGACCCAGTGGCTCAGTGGCTAAGAAACTGAGTTTGTCGATCAGAAAGGTCGGCAGTTCGGTGGTTCGAATCCCTAGCGCCATGTAATGGAGTGAGCTCCCGTTACTTGTCCCAGTTTTTTTCAACCTAGCAGTTCGAAAGCACGTAAAAAATGCAAGTAGAAAAATAGGAACCACTTTTGGTGGGAATTCTGTGTGCCTTCAGCATTTAGTCATGCTGGTCACATGACCATGGAGACATCTTCGGACAGTGCTGGCTCTTCGGCTTTGAAACGGAGCTGAGCACTTCCCCCTAGAGTCAGGAAGGGCCACTGCACCACTCCCTAAATATTCTTTCCTGTATAAAGATAATATTCTTGATTTCTCTAAATCTGACCTGGTATCCCATTTACAGGGGGAAAGTTTGAGGGTGAAAGACTTGCACAAACAGGATTGGATCAGAGGTGGAATGCTACCAGTTTGCACGTGTTTGAGTGAACTGGTAGGGATGGCAGGCTTGCCACGCCCCTGAACCGGTTCCCCGGTCATTGTGGCATGTTTTTTTTTTACATTTTTAATGTTCTGCACATGCGCAGATCTATTTACAGGCAACGGTGCATGCACATCCACCGAACCGGCAGTAACGCTGGCAGAAACCCACCCCTGGATTGGGCAATAAATCTATAACAGATTTTGGCTAAAGGAAACAGGTGTGATTCACCAAAATGAAATTTTCATAAAATAAGGTTTATTAACAAAAGATGAATCTTTTGGAATCTTTCCAGAGCAGGGGACAGGGGGGGGGGGATGGAAAACGTTGTGTGCAGAAAAAGCATGCATTAGGGCTGTTTGTATTAAGTAAGAGCTTTCATTGTGATAGAGATATAAAAAGGGAGACCTTGGGGAAAACAAGATTTTAAAAGCATGCATCACAGAAGTTTACACAAAGGTACTGAGAGGCAGAGAGAGAGAAAGAGAAGGGGAATGCCCATTAAATAAACGAGTATTGGCAAAACTCATCTGAAGTTTCATGACAATGAGAGAAAATTGTATACATATAATCCTTGTCATCGCTATCAGTCAACCGCAAAAAGCAACTTGACTTGGAACAGCTTACATTCTGTGACAATACACCCATCAAATAAATCTGCCTGTTCCAAAACAGACAAATGTTACAGTTGTGAAATACCGATGAGGCCCTAATCGTGATAATATGATTTAAAAACAAAAATCTTGGGGAGAAGGGTGGTCCCCGTGGAAAAATACATCGATGTAAGGAATTCTTTGGACCTGATAAGATGTCAAGGGACTACTGTGAATTGAAAAATCATCTCAATGAAGAGTGACATGATGTAACATTTGTTCATTCATTCGTTCATTCGTTCATTCGTTCATTTCATTTCTTTCCATTCCATTCCATTCCATTCATTTCATTCATTCTTTTGTGGCCTGCCAGCGGCCAGCAGAGCTGACAGCAGATTCAGACAGTGAGGAGGTTGGGGAGGAACATGGGCCAGTCCGGAGTCTGGGGAATGCTCTGATGAGGGCTCTGTGTCGGAATGGGGCCAGAGCCACATGCCAGCTATCAACTACCTTCAGAGGTAGACTTCAGTGAGGCAGACAAAGAGCTGGAGCCTCTTCCCAGTGTGCGTACCTGCAGAGTTGCCAGACGAAGGGAACAGCTAAAGAACAGGGGGTGACTTGGGAGTAAGGCCGCAGGTGGATGATGAATGGCCCCTCCCAGAGGAAATAAAAGAAGAGCGAAAGCGGAGTGGAGTTTGCAGGAGACAATTAGTTCGCTTAATTGGTTTGTGACACTCCGAGACTCCTTGCCAAGTTTTGCACATATGTGCCTGGCAGCTATCCAAGCCAGATAAGGTCTCTGACTGTAGATCCTCCATTAAAAGACTTAGCTGGATGTGAATGAGCAGAATTCACAGCAAATTAATAAAAGGGCTTTTTGTCGGGACAAGGAGTTTGCTTCATGCTTTTGGGAAGCCTCTGTCAGAATTCATTCATTCATTCATTCATTCATTCATTCATTCATTCATTCATTCATTCATTCATTCATTCATTCATGTGATGCCCACCTTACAATCCAAGCAACTCTGGCTCTCTATTAGTCAAGCTAGGCCACACAAGTTGACTTGATGGAACATTTTTTTGGTTTCCTTTCAGACTTCCCATCTCTTACTCTTGCTTCTGTCATTTAAACATCTTTTCAGAGTTTCTATTATCAGCACTAGAGAAGATTCAATGAAGCCTCTCTCTCTCTCACTCCTTAGCATTTTCCAGCAATAGCTTCTTACATTTTTGGTGAGGGCTGAAAGATATTGGGGAAGGCCAGGGAAGCAAAAGACTAGAGGCCACATTGCTTTGTGAGACAATTTCAACAGATGGTTTTCTTAAACCTTCACTAAAGCAAGGCATCGCTTTGAAGATTTGCTTAGCCCTAGGAGACACACTTTAATGTCCTGGGCACAGAGCAAATGAAAATAAGCTGTGTGGAATTTTCTTCTTTTTATAGTATTAAATACAGTCAAGTCCCCCCGCCCCAACGGTCTATTCTTTTGGCTTATAAGAAATCATTCCCTGTTATTGGTTTTCCTCTGCTTCTAGTTTCCCTTTAAGTTTTGGGAGTGAAATGCTTGGTTCCTCTTGGCTATTCTGCTGGTTTGTGGTTCACAGCCAGATATGGAGTTCTGTATTTTGGATGATAAGACAAGAGGCCTTTGTCCTCTAGCCAACTGAAGAAAGCGAAGTTGACTTGCTTTTTTTCCTAAGGAAAGATGAATGTGACTAGATCACTTTTAACTCTTGGATAAAAATCCATTCCAATAGTTATGAACAACTTTTCCCCAAATAAATATACCATATTTTTCAGAGTATAAGACGCACTGGAGTATAAGACGCATCAAAGTTTTGAAGAGGCAAATTAGAAAAAAAGTTTTTGCACTCTGCAGACCTCCCAAAAATGGCCTGTTTTTCATGAAAACAGGCCTGTTTATTTTAAAAAAAATGCATGAACAGCCTTTAGGACACATGTAGAGTGCTCCTGGGGGATGGGGCCCCAAAAACGAGCAAAAAACGGCCCATTTTTTTGTCAAACAAATTGTATACACGGCCTTTAGGAGGCTTATAGAGTATTCCTGGGGTATGGGGGGGGGCAAAATTGAGCAAAAAATGGCCCATTTTCTGCTCATTTCTGCCCTCCCCAGCCCCCAGGAGCACTCTGAAAAGCTACTAAAGGCTATGCACAATCATTTTGGTGAAGGGAGCAGGGTTTCAGGAGGCAACAAATGCTGTATTCAGTGTATAAGATGCAGCCAGATTTTCAGCCTCTTTTTTGAGGGGAAAAAGTGCATCTTATACTCCGAAAAATATGGTATATAAATGGAGATGAAACCCTGTTGGGCTAAAAGCAGAGGATAAGACTTTCAATGCCTTGTAGACGATGCACAGAGATGACCATAATGCAAGGGTTAGCTCATACATGGAACATGATCGGGGAGGAGCGGTTGGCAGCCTTCACAGCTTTAAGCATGTTGTCTAGATTTGCCATTACAATGATACCCTTCCTCAAAAAGATAGGAAACCATATAATTGATTTTTAACCAAATAACACAGTTGGAAGAAACCTTGGAAGTCTTCTAATCCAACCTGTTGCTCAGGCAAATGACCTTATAGCAATTAGACAAATGACTCTCCAGTCTGTTCTTAAAAATCTCCCACAACTTCTATCAATTCCAACAACTGTAAAGAATGACTGTTTATTTATTAGAGCAATATGGTTTCCAAATCAGAAAGCACTGTGGCCTGATACTGGTTCCAGGCCTCGATTGATCTCCAAGTAGTCCTCAATGTATGACTACAATTGAGTCCAAAATTTATGTTGTTAAGCAAGGCCTTTGTTAAGTGAGCTTTGCCCCATTTTATGACCTTTCATGCCAGGGCAGTTAAGGAAATATTGCTTTCCATCCCTATTAACTTTGCTTTTCAGAAGGTCACAAAAAGGGATTGCATAACCCTGGGACACTGCAACTGTCATATAATATAAACCAGTTGCCAAGTGTCTGAATTTTCACATAACCATGGGGACTCTACAACAGTCATAAGCGTGAAAAATGGTCATAAGTCACTTTTTTTCAATGCCATTATAACTTTGAACAGTCACTAACAAATGGCTGTAAGCTGTATATCTGTATTAGACAGTCTAAAATCATGATCCTGTATGTGCCCATTAAATGAATGTGATTTTATTAGTGCAATTGAATGCATTTGTATTGCATACTAGCTCATAACCCGGCGTTGCCTGGGTATTTATTTTTAGGTGGAAAATTTTTGGAGCAAACATAATTTCTAATGTTGGATTTCCCCCCTTACCAGAGGGTGCCCTCTTTTGGAGTACTGTGAAACCGTTACCATGGCAACTCCACTGTCTGTACAGTAGAATCCATTTTAAGGCACAACAGGCTGTATCTTAACAGAACACACATCCAAGGGGTGTTACTCCCACAGTGTTTGTTTCCAGAGAGTAAGTCATCTGTGTACCAAGTTTGGTTGAAATTGCTCTAGGCGTTCCAGATTTATGCTGGAATATAAACACATACACAGCCAGATAGATAGATAGATAGATAGATAGATAGATAGATAGATAGATAGATAGATAGATAGATAGATAGATAGATAATTAGATGATAGATAGATAGATAGATAGATAGATAGATGATAGATAGATAGATAGATAGATAGATAGATAATTAGATGATAGATAGATAGATAGATAGATAGATAGATAGATAGATAGATAGATAGATGATAGATAGATAGATAAAAATTGCCTTTCCTATAATGATGCCCTCCAAATATGTTGGTATGCAGTTCCATATGATTCTGGGATGATCAGAGCTGTGAGTCACCCAATGGAAAGAGACCAGACTGGGTTTGACTGACATAATGTGTATAAAAAGGAATATCTAGGAGACCAGAATTATTTATGTGGTTTTTCAGTCCTTCTGAACTCAGCTAACATGGCAGAGACTTGAGTTTAAGTAAGCCCTCAATCTTTCTTGGAAGGAATTACTTAAAGCTGCAGGTAGAAAATAATTTATTTGAATGCTTTTCCACTTAAAATCAAGTTTTCAGTATAAGACTTTATTATGACCTATCTATTTTCTCCCTTCCCCTCCAATCTGAAAGGAAGCAGGCCGTGTTAAAAAGTAAACTCCTTCCAATCAAGGTTACTTCCTGGTGACATCGTGGTTGCATCCATATAATTTGCCAATATAATAAGTCAGAGGTGTCAAACTGGTGGCCCCTGAGCCGGATGCGTCACACACATGCCATGCCCAACCAGCTCCACAAAGAGGAAAACATCGTGAAAGTCACGTGACAGCAACATGAAACTACAAGTTTGACACTTGTGTAGTAAGTGGTTTTCCACCTCTTTATTTTATTTTTCTATTCAAGGGTGGTATTCCCTTCCCTTCCCTACTGGTTCACAAATGTGAGCTTGCATGCACCACATCCGCGCATGCGCTAAGCCTTCCACTCATGCACTTTGGCTAAAAAATAGGGCCTAAATGAGATGCCGTAGAGCCGGGGCAAGTGGGTGGGGTCACCCGCTATTTCCACTACCAGTTCAGATGAACCGTTCCAAACCAGCAGAATATCATGTCTGATTCTATTTCACCATCTCGTCCAGTGGTGGGTTTCAAAAATTGTTGGAACCAACTCTGTGGGTGTGGCTTCCTTTGTGGGAGTGACTTACCACCCATGTGACCAGATGGAAGTGGCTTGCCGCCCATGTGACCGGATATGAAATTATGATTTAGTACTTAGGTTGGTCCATGTAGCTATTCAGAAACTCTGGCATTGAAGCATGCAAATCTTAAAGCTGTCAAGTTACAAGATCTTTGCCAGTGGTGGGTTTCAAAAAAATTTGGAACCTCTTCTGTAAGTGTGGCCTGTTTTCCGGGTCCACTAGTGGAACCTCTTCTAACCGGTTCAGTAGATTTGATGAACTGGTTCTACCGAATAGGTGCGAACTGGTAGGAACCCACCTCTGATCTTGTCCATCCTAAAGCCTTAGAATCTGCTAATGTTTCCCTCATCCAACTACTATCTAGATTCAGCCACCTTAGCAATTTTAGATCAACCAAGTTGAACTTGGTGCTATGCAAATCTTGTAGCACTATAAGTTGTTTTGTGTTTACTTCCTTTTTGGGGATGCATGTTGTGTTTTGGATGGTGTTTGAAATTCAGTGGCCTCCTTCATTTCTTTTGGGGGAAGGAGAGTAGAAATATTTCAAACCTTCAACCCCTTACCCACCACGTGTGCAGAGTTACTTTTAGGTTTATTATAATGTAAATCATTTATATTCAACTTTTCTTCAGATGGTCTCAAGGCATTATATAAAATATTAAAATATTTTTTTAAAAAAAGATCAGTAAGAAGCAGAACTTAAGAGAGAGGGGAAAAATCCTGAAAATGAGCTGATGCCACTGTGCAACATACAAATTATATTAAGCCACATTTTTCCAGCAACTGATCTGACCAGGGGGCCAAAAATAAAATAAATGTCTTGCAGCACTAGAAGCAGATATGTACACAGCGTAGCAACTTTCTTATGATAAAAAGGAAAAAAAATGTTTTTTTTCTTCTTCTTTCTGCTGAAAGGGATGCTTTTCCATTGAGAGTTAGCAGCTTCTGTATTAAAGACATCTCAAAGTCCACATCAGTTGCTGTGTTGCCATGTTGATAAAAGAAGAAGCCCACAGCAATTTCCATGTTGATAAACCCACCTGCTCAATGGAGTAAATGATTGTGAGGCATACACTTCTAGAGAAACTGACCACATGATTCAGAAATGATGGTGTAGGCAGCTGATGGAGGGGGAAGGAAAATCCCAGGATAGGAGTAAAGATCAATGGTGGGATTCAATTTTTTTTACTATCCGTTCTGTGGGTGTGGGTTGGTGGGTGTGGCTTGGTAGGTGTAGCAGGGGAAGGATACTGTAAAATCCCCATTCCCTCCCTATCAGCTGGGACTTGAGAGGCGGAGAAGAGATGGGGGCAGGGCCAGCCAGAACTATTCAAAACTTCTGCTACCTGTTCTCCAGAACTGGTCAGAACCTGCTGAATCCCACCTGTGGTAAAGGTTGAAAGAGGAGAGAAGTATAGTAGAGAAGGAAGGAACTAAATTAGAGGGACCATATATGGGAGCTATAAAAATTCAGATGGCCATTTTGTAGCGGTGAGTTTTCTAAGAGATATAGAAAACTTAAACTCTTGGGTGTCATCTTGAAATTGACTGAATTTGTGCAATCCAGATACAGGAACCCCAAACTAAAGTATTGTCCAGTTATTGTATGTCCAGAAACAAAGTCCATGAAGCTGGATGTCGGAAATTTGGCCCTACCACAGGAAAATATATTTGACTATATGAGTGGAAGCTTGCTGGAGAGAATACGCGATTGCATCATTTTATTTATTTATTAGATGTTTTTATCCTGCCTTTATTACTTTGCAAGTATCTCAAGGGAGCAGGCATGCATCATATTCTTTCCTCCTGCTATTTTCCCAACAAGAACATCCCGGTTTGAAAAACCGGTGTGGTGCAGTGATTAGAGTGCAGTGCTGCAAGCTAGTTCTGCTGACTGCCGGCTGCCAGCAGTTTGGCAGTTCGAGTCTCACCGGCTTAAGGTTGACTCAGCCTTCCATCCATCTGAGGTGGGTAAAAGGAGGACCGAGATTGTTGGGGGCAATAGGCTGACTTGGTAAACCACTTAGAGAGGGCTATGAAGTGGTTTGTAAGTCTAAGTGTTATTGCTATTGCTGTGGGGATAGAGAGGCAGGGAAAGTTACCCAGTTGGCTTTCATAGCATTATAACTCACCATCACCTGGTTTCTAAGCCAGGATCTTAACCTACCTACCTCTCTCTCATTATTTGTAAGGATATACTAATTTAGTAATTTAAACTGTGAGTTGGTATTTAAAAAAATACTTAGAACTTAACTAATATAAAGTGCTAATTTAAACGGAGTCATTTATCCTTGGTTTCAGAGTTTGAAGTGACTGTGTAAGAAGCATTCATACTGATTAAAAAATTAGTAAAGTACTAATACATAAGTACCATGTTTCCCCGAAAATATGACCTGTCCTGAAACTCAGGCCTTGCCACATTTTTATGGTGGGCAAAAATATAAGCTCCCCCCAAATAATAAGCCCCTGGACAACACCCCCACCTCCAGCCAGGCCTAGCGCCACTCACCAACCTAGTGGTATCCCGAAGGTGCCAAGCCATGGGAACTGGGGGGGGCGAAGGTGATCACGTTGCTTGGCACCTTCGGGATACCACTAGGTTGGTAAGCAGCTCTGTGTCCAGCTGAAGAGGGGGGTTGCCGGGCAGCTGCTCTCCTGCGAGCTGGCTCCCAAAGAGCCATGCACAGCCTCAGGGGTGAACAGCTGTGTTGCTCTGTCACAGCAGTGCAGCACAGCAGCCATGAAGTGACCAAGCTCACGAGAAGTCACCCGGCAAACCCCCTTTCCAGTTGGGCACAGCGCACAGTGCCATTCACTGACCTAGGGGTATCACCAAGCCATGTGAGCGCCTGTTCGCCACCGCTCGGCTCTTGCAGTTTGGCGCCTTCGAAATGCTAGTGAATGGTGCTCTGCACAGCTGGAGAGGGGCGTTGCACGAGCGGCTGTTCTGTTCCCACTTGTGTGTCTCCCAGCCTTATGATGCCTTGGCCCAGCTCTCCCCGCAGAGCCAGAGCACTTCCGCTGCTACCGCTGCTACCGCTGCCATCCCAGCATGGCTTTTTCGGCAGC
This sequence comes from Thamnophis sirtalis, assembly GCF_051295495.1. Lineage (NCBI taxonomy): Eukaryota > Metazoa > Chordata > Lepidosauria > Squamata > Natricidae > Thamnophis > Thamnophis sirtalis. The sequence continues at coordinate 14,005,961 of NW_028261388.1, forward strand.
TTCCAAACTGAGTCTTCCGGCAGTGGCCATTCTGGCAGAGCATATTCCCAGAGCGTACAACCATAGAGTGAATGCCCAGAGCAGCCACTGCCGGAAGGCCTGGTTTGGAAGCTGCCGAAAATGCCATGCTGGGAAGGCGGCGGCGGCAGCAGCAGTGGAGGTGCTCTGGCTGTGAGGGAGAGCTGGGCCAGGGCAACGTGAGGCTGGGAGGCGCGCGAGCGGGAGCAGAACAGCCACTCGTGTAACTCTACTCTCCAGCCATGCAGAGCATCATTCACTGGCATTTCAAAGGTGCCAAGCCGTAAGAGTTGGGCGGCAGCGAACAGGCACTCACGCTGCTTGGCAATATCCCTAGGTCAGTGAATGGCACTGTGCCTAGCTTGAAAGGGGATTTGCCAGGTGGCTGCTCGTGAGTGTGATCACTTCATGGCTGCTGTGCTGCACTGTTGTGACAGCGCAACATAGCCGTTCGTCCCTGAGGCTGTGCCTGGCTCTTTGGGAGCCCGGTCACAAGAGATCAGCCACCTGGCAACCCCAAAACAATAAGTCCTCCCCTGATAATAAGGCCCAAGTCATATTTTGTGGGTAAAAAGAAAATAAGACACTGTCATATTTTTGGGGAAACACGGTATATGTTCAAAGAATGAGACATAGGTAAAAAACAGATTGGAAAACATAACAAGGAAAAGGGAATGTAAAATGGCAAATACAAAGTTAGAACTAGGTTTGCTGGAATACTATCCCGAAAATACACCAGACAGAAGAGGAAAATAGGCCACCACAACAATAGAAGAAGAAAGGAAGAGAGGAAGAGGAGAGGAGAAAGAGGGAAGGAGAGGGAAAGAAGAAAGAGGAAAGAAGAGGGATATTGGAAGGGATAGGAAGAGGAGGAGAGAGGGTGTGAAGGGGAAAAGGTAGAGAGGAATAGGGGAGAGGAAGGGGAAGAAGGAAAGGGAAAGGAGAGGAGGAGGAGAAAGTAGAGAAGGGAGAGAGGGAGAAAAGGAAAGGAAAGGAAAGTAGGTTGGCGGTATAACAAAATAGGTGTATAGAATGCGGTGGTGGGTTGCTAATCCCGTTCCAACAGGTATGGTTGGAATGGGGCCGGCGGCATCCTTGTGCCCGCGCACAGTTCACGCATGCATCTTAGTGCCTGCACAATGCTCCAGCTGTTCGTGGAGAATCACGCAGGCGCTTGATGTGCCATGCGCCTGTGTGGAAGTGCAGAAGCCTTTAAAGACTGGTAAGGAGCAAGGGCGAGCGGGTGGGCCCTTCGGCGTTCCCGGAAGTTACTTACTTCCAGGTTCACCGACCAACCAGTCCGCGCGGACCGCCGCGGACCAGTTGAAACCCACCACTGATAGGATGGTATGCAAAGCAATCCTGATCAGATATTTTATTTTATTTTTATATGGGAAAATGAATGTTTAAAAATGTTAAAATGTGATCAGAATAATAACTAAGAGAATGTATACTTGTAAATGTGTGTATGAGACTAAGAATTAAAAAAACAACATTTTTTTTTAAAAAAAGAAGCATCCATACTGATGGATAGGGCAAACCTAGAGATAAACATATTGCAATATTGGAAGAAAACCCCTCTGGGCAAAGAGGCTGGATAAGAATTGAAAATATGGTAATGCCAATGTCATTCCTATATTCATCAAAAAGAAGCTCAGTGATGCCATTCTAGTTTCTGCCCGATACCTGAATTCTGATTGCTCTGTCGGTCACATACCATGAGAACATTCCTATGGGGACTGATCAGTAGGAATGTGTCTTCTTTGTAGAATATTGTCATGCACTTACTTTAGAGGCAAAAGAGATGCCTTCACGGCTTCGTTCTTCCTGTGCGGTGAATGTTTCAGAATCAATCTTGTATGTCAATGGTTATACTGAAAACCTGAATTGGTTTGTATGCATGAAGCCATAGGGCACAATTTCAAGCACACTTAGATTTCTTGATTGCATTTGGCAGGCATCAGATATGAACTTGTATCGGTTGCCGTGTTGTGAAATGCACTGAAATACGCACTGTTGTTGTATGTCATCTGTTGAACACAGAACTGAACTCAATTACGGTGGGAAGATAGGTTTTTCATCTGCTATAGGCTTCAGAATTTGGGAGCAGAGAAGCAGCAAGATAAAGGGTAAAAACTGTTCCCTATTTGTCCGTCCCAGATCCCACCTCCCTCAATTCATCTTTTGATGCCTGTTTTGCAGTTTAAAAAATGCCAGCAGCATGTTAATGAATAACTTGTGCATGTTTACCCACCATTGCTAAATGCTATTGTTGCATGGCAGTCATCAAATATTTCCAACATGCAACTGCCTTGTGCAATCCCTATCAATTGCCACAGGTAGGTAGTTCTAGATTTACCACCATTTGTTTACAACCATTTGAAGTTACAATGGCATTGAAAAAAAAGTGGCTTACAACCAGTTCTCACACTTACGACTGGGTTTAGGATAATTACAGCATCCCAGGATCACATGATCTCCATTTTTGACCTCCTAGCTGGATTCCAACAAGGTCAATGGATGAAGCCAGATTTGCATAACAATTGTGGCAAAAAAAGTCATAAAATCAAGGTGTGTATTGTTTAATAATCACCTCACCTAGGAATGGAGGTGTTGTGGCCCACCAGCGGCCAGTCGATCTGGCAGCAGATTCGGACAGTGAGGAGGTTGGGGAGGAACATGGGCCAGTCCTGAAGTCTGGGGAAGGCTCTGATGAGGGCTCTGTGTCGGAGGCAGAGAGGGGGCAAGAGCCGTATGCCAGTTATCAGCTGCCTTCAGAGTCAGACATCAGTGAGGCAGGTGAACAGCTGGAGCCTGTTCCCAGTGTGTGCATGCGCAGAGTTGCCAGACGAAGGGAACAACTAAAGAGCAGGGGTCAACTTGGGAGTAAGGCCAGATGATGAATGGCCCCTCCCAGAGGAAATAAAAGAGGAGCAAAAGGGGAGTGGAGTTTGCAGGAGACACTTAGTTCGCTAATTGGTTCGTGACTCTCTGAGATTCCTCGCCAAGTTCTGCAGATCTTGACCTGTCAGCTTTCCAAGACAGATAAGTTCTGTGACCATAAATCCTCCTTTGAGAGACTTTGCCAGCTGTGAATAAGCAGAATTCACAGTCAATTAATAAAAGAGTGTTTTGTCGGGACAAGGAGTTTGTTTCATGCTCTTGGAAAGCCTAGGTGAGAACAGGAAGTTCTGCTCCCAATTGTAAGTCATGAATTACCAGTACCAAACATCAAGCATGACACTTACCATTTACTATATATTTTAACTTTGTTCTATTTCTTCAAGGAATGCTGAAATACTATATGCCACTGCATGGTAGCTAACAAATGCAATTCTACAAATATCAAATAGTCTCAAATATTGTTGGATCATAAGTTAGTTGTGAAACATTGTTTTCCACTAACTGGTGCATTTTGTTTTCTTGCAAACTTCTTCCCACTCCAATAATAACATTTTCATGGTGCCACACGTTTTCTCATGCTTTTAGCCCTTTGTCTTTAAAAGCTGTGACCAAGGGATCCCTGCAGTGTTGTGACTGCTCTCTGTACCATGATATCTGTCCAAGGAGATTCTCAGTCATCCAGGTCATGGTTGTCCCTAAAGTGCTTTTTCAAAAGGCAACTGAACTTTGTTTTTTCCTGGAAGACTTTTCGCTTCTCATCACTTACAGATGAAGAAGTTTCTTAGATGAGAAGCAAAATGTCTTCAAGGAAAAAAGTGCAGTTGCCTTTTATATATAGGTAAAAGTAAAGGTAAAGGTTCCCCTCGCACATATGTGCTAGTTCTTCCCGACTCTAGGGGGCAGTGCTCATTTCTGTTTCAAAGCCAAAGAGCCAGCGCTGTCCGAAGACATCTCCGTGGTCATGTGGCCGGCATGACTAAACACCAAAGGTGCACGGAACACTGTTACCTTCCCACCAAAAGTGGTTCCTATTTTTCTACTTGCATTTTTACAGGCTTTCGAACTGCTAGGTTGGCAGAAGCTGGGAGAAGTAACGGGAGCTCACTCTGTTATGTGTCACTAGGGATTCGAACCCCTGAACTGCCGCCCTTTCTAATCGACAAGCTCAGCATCTAACCCACCGAGCCACCATATGTATATAAATTTATATACAATATTTTCTCTTTATAAACAATAAGTGCTAAGCGAAGAGCGTACTCTCTAAACCAATTTGTTTACATAACAATTCTAAATTCCTAGTTTCTACCTCTATTATCCAATCATTGATAAAACAAATCCCAAGTTTGAAAGTATTCTGTGTCTTCTTTTTCTTTTGTTAATCTGTCCATTTCTGCACAGTCTAATATTGTCTTAATTATTTCTTCTTCTGAGGGTGTTTCATCATTTTTTTCCAGTGGTGCACAAATACAATTCTTGCTGCTGTCAAAACATGCAATATTAAATATACATTCCCTTTATCATATTTCTCTGCCAATATGCCTAGCAAATATAATTCTGGCTTGTAGTCCATATGTTGCCTTAACATTTTTTTCTAACCACGTATGTATTTTTGTCCATTTTGTTTGCTTTTGTACATGTCCACCACATGTGATAATATGTACCTGAAGTTTGATTACATTTCCAACATTCAGTGGGCTTTTGAAAAAGCACTTTGAGGATATCATAATAACTCTTTCTGGGCACCATACTTGAGAACGATTTCAGTGAAATTGTATTGTATTGTATTGTATTTGGCTTATTTGTATGCCGCCCTTCTCCAGGAGGGACTCAGGGCGGCGAACAACTCAAAGGGGAAAGGGAACATAAACAACAATACACATAATTAAAATACACAAAAATCACACAGCCATACCAGTCGAGAGGGGAGGGGAACTCATCAACCCCAGGCCTGCCGGCACAGTCAGGTTTTGACGGCTTTCCGGAAGGCCTGGAGAGAGGTGAGGGTCTGGATCTCCGCGGGGAGTTCATTCCAAAGGGCTGGAGCTGCTACAGAGAAGGCCCTCCCCCGGGTAGTAGCCAGATGGCATTGGCTGGTGGACGGAACCCGGAGGAGGCCGACCCTGTGAGATCTGACGGGTCTTTGGGAGGTAATTGGCAGCAGGCGGAAAATGGAGCAAGTGCAAAATAAAACAATAGAGGTGATCAGAGAATTGAATTTCCTTAGGGGGAAAGAGGATTAGATTAGAGAAGAACTTGCTCAGAAGACTTGAGCTTACTTGAAAGAAAGCCATGGCCCTAGTCCCTATCATTTCAGTTTGCAGATTTTAAAATAATAAATATAGGTCACAGGAAAGAAGATTTCAGTTGAAAATTAGAAAGACATTCTTAATCAACGATTAATTTAAAAGTGGAACCAATTACTGGTAGTCTTCGACTTATGACCGCAATTGGGTCCAAAATTTATGTTGCTAAGTGAGACAGTTGTTAAGTGAATTTCGCCCCATTTTAAAATCTTTCCTGCCACAGCTGTTAAAGTTTAGTTGTTTAAGTTAGTAACTCGGTTGTTAAATGAAACTGACTGCCCCACTGACTTTGCTTGCCAGAAGTTTGCAAACGATGCTCACATGACCACGGGACACACTGCAACCGTCATAAATATGACTTTCAGTAGCCAAGCATCTGAATTGTGATCACGTGACATGGAGATGCTGCCATAAGTTGTGTTGTAAAAACGGTTGTAAGTGACTTTTTTCAGTTCCGTTGTAATTTCAAACGGTTGCAAGTGAACTGTTGCAAGTTGAGGAGCACCTGTACAAGGGAGTTGGTGAATTTCCCTTTCGCTGGATGTGTTCAGGCAAAGTCTGGAGAGCTGTTTTCTCAGGGAGGGGTTGGAAGAAATTCTGGGTTCCGTTCCAAGGGGGTGCGGGGAAAGACACTGGAAACATGGTGGCTGCTTGGAAAGATGGTTTAATGGTGGTCAGGACCACATGCCTTGGAGCTCCTGAACAGAAAAGGGGGATCACATGCTTTGAAGATGTTGTGTGGGGGAAAAAATTGAAGGGGCTTGCTGAGAGTTCTTGAGTTTTTTTATACTCTCTGTTCAGCCCCACCTCTCTGTTTCCTGTTCCTGTGTAACGTTCTGTGTAAAAAATGTATTCTGATTAGTTGTCAGATTCCCAGGGGTGGGGTGTGTTTGTTTTAGCTAACTTTGCCCTGTGGTGAGATGGGTAAAGGGCTAATACTATCATTCCTTAATCCCATCACCCTGGAGCTGAAGGGGGAGATCTTTGTTATGTAGAATAGACCGGCTTAGGCATTTTAATGGCCCATTGGCCAAGGTGTGGGGCTATTAAGAGTGAGTCAGTTTCCGGCCTAAAACATGTTTCTCTATTTCTTATTCAGGGAAATATAATATTCTGCCTTCTTAATATTTCCCAGGATGTTTCATTTTTCTAGCAGAGGGGTTGGGTTTTAACTTCCTACAGATGCTTGCATTTCAATGCACAGAGTTGGACTTGATGATTGGCCTGAATCTTTCCAACTCTTGGATACTATGATACATTTACAGAAAAAGGATCTGATGTGTCTTTTCCAATTCTTTAACCTACACAGAAGAGCAGTTAGTGCAGAATGCAACATCAAAGCTTATGAGAACATCTGGCCGATAAAAAGTGGAAATGTTAATCAGTTCCATTTAGTGCTGGAGCCTGAATGAGTGGGGAACAAAAGCAGCTTCCTTTGGACTAAATCTATATCGTTAAAAGGCTTTCCCCAGATTTGAGGTACACATTCTCCTAAATGAAAGAATAAATAATACTGAAATCATTAAGGAAATGAATGATCCAAGTCTATATTCCCTTTTGGTCATTTCTACGGGGAAAAAATGCATCATCATAAGAATAGTTTTCTTGCATGCTTTAGCTGCCTTCCCATCCAGGACGTGTTTTGCTCCTATTTTGTATTTTATTCTGCAACTTTGCTTCCTTTTTCCCAAGAGGGCAGGAAACAGTCAGTAATCACCTTTCCCTTCAGACAGGAGGCAGTAATGAAAGCATGTGCCATGCTAACCCCATTCACTTTCCTCTCAGCTGTCCTTGCTTCCTCAATCAGATATCCATCTGGCTAGACAAATGCAATCTCCCTGGGATCTAAATGTGGAAACTGAGCATCATTATTTCTGAGTTCTATTTAGGAGTTGTGAGTGATAAAGCAGTTTTTGTCCAAATTGAGTTCTTACAGATCACTCCCCCTGAACAGATGGGCTTGCAACACGGTGGGTATTTTTTTTTGCATTGGCCCAGCTGTGGGTGTTACCAATAATTGAAAGCCAGAGTTGGCGGAGCTTAAACAGACAACACTTCCCCCAAAAATGGACAGCTGGAATGTGCCGAGCTTCACAAATAGGAGGGAGCATCTAATTAGATAGTACTTCCCCGTTGTTGGGTTGTGTGGCTTGATTTTTCAAAGTGCCATGCAAGACCAATCCTACCATTAGGTGGAGTGAAGCAGCTGTTTTGGGTAGCTGACCAGAATATGGGTGTGAAGTTGTCTCCCTACTGCTCTTCCAGATGAACATGACTTAGAATAACAGAATCGGAAGGGACCTTGGAGGTCTTCTAGCCCAACCCCCTACTTAGGCAGGAAACCCTACACCACTTCATACAAATGGTTATCCAACATCTTCTTAAAATCTTCCAGTGTTGGAGCATTCATAATTTCTGGAGGCAAGTTGTTCCACTGATTAATTGTTCTAACTGTCAGGAAATTTCTCCTTAATTCTAAGTTGGTTTTCTCTTTGATTAGTTTCCACCCATTGCTTCTTATCCTACCCTGCTTTGGAGAATAGCTTGACTCCCTCTTCTTTGTGGCAATCCCTGAGATATTGGAACACTGCTATCATGTAACCTCTAATCCTTCTTTTCATTAAACTAGACATAACCAGTTTAATCCTGCAACCGTTCTTCATATGTTTTAGTCTCCAGTCCCCTAATCATCTTTGTTGCTCTTCTCTGCACTCTTTCTAGAGTCTCAACATCTTTTTTACATCGTGGTGACCAAAACTGGATGCAGTATTCCAAGTGTTGCATTATAAAGTGGTGTTAACACTTCACATGATCTTGATTCTATCACTCTGTTTATGTAGCCTAGAATTGTGTTGGCTTTTTTGGCACTGCTGCACACAGCTGGCTCATATTTAAATGCTTGTCCATTTAAATACTACGATTAAGCAAGGTACCATATGAGCAAGGTACCACTTCCTATGGTTTCAATCTGGTGAGCTGCTGACCATCATTATCAGGTGTCCTATATTTTTCAAGTCCTCAGAGTTAATGGTCACAGTGCTGCTGGGAATGGGTGAGCAGGAGAAAGATTGGCGGCATTTGCCTAGGTTGGCGCCCTGGCAGAAAATATTTCCACAAAGGAATATTATAAATATACTCAACATACATTTGTATCAACAGGGCACTAAGTAAACTTTTCCTTTTCTGGGTTATGGGATTCAGAGTCTGGAAAATATGATTTCTTTAGGTTATTGGATCCTACAGAGATCCAGCGCAGAGAAAGAAGAGCTCTTTAAATAGCGCTTTGAAAGCAAGCCTATTCAACTTAAGGTAAGGGTTAGGTTTAGGGTTAGGTTTAGGGTTAGGTTTAGGGTTAGGTTTAGGGTTAGGTTAAGGGTTAGGTTAAGGGTTAGGGTTAGGTTTAGGGTTAGGTTAAGGGTTAGGATTAGGATTAGGTTTAGGGTTAGGTTAAGGGTTAGGTTTAGGGTTAGGTTAAGGGTTAGGTTTATGGTTAGGATTAGGTTTAGGGGGGTTAGGTTTAGGGTTAGGGGTTAATTTTAGGTTTAGGGTTTACAGCGTGCTTCTGTCTCCGCGCTGTTGTCGCCCTGTTGATGACATCAGCGACGCGGTTTAGTCGGGCACAGTTTAGTCAAGCGCGGTTTTGTGGTGGAACCCAGTGGGAGGCACATCTGCATGCGCAGTGAAGCTGATCTGGGTGATGGCTCACATGCCTGCAGAGAGGGCTCTGAGTGTCACCTGTGGCACATGTGTCATAGGCTCACCTTACTGGGTCTACATCATTCAGTCTATCAGAATGATATATAAAATCTACCTTCTCTTAAGCTCTCAGAGAGAGAAAGAGATGATATGTTATAAATGCACCTGTACGTGGGATTTTGCATGATTCCCATTCTGCTTCTTGGAATATGGAAAAAATTATTGGGATCTGAATAGCTTCTAAAGTTGATGCAATGGTCCATGCATTCTGTTCCCAATAGAGGGTTTGAACCCCACAGAATAAAATCTGACTATGGTATCAATAAAGATGTTGGTTATATACTGCCTCCTGGTGATCAATATACTGTATTTTTCGGAGTATAAGATGCACCTTCCCCCCCCCCCCCAAAAAAGAGGGTGAAAATCTGGGTGCGTCTTATACACTGAATACAGCATTTTTTGCCTCCCGAAACCCCGCCCCCTTCACCAAAATGGCCTTGCAGAGCCTTTAGGAGGCTTACAGAGTGCTCCTAGATGCTGAGGGCAGAAATGCTTATGATTGGAAAATTAAAGTTTTAGAAGATCCAAAGGCATAGTTATCCATGTGCAAGGACTGGGTGACATGACAGCAGTATTCCAATATCGAAGGGGCTGCCCCCCAAAAAGAGGGCGGAGGGTCAACCTATTCTCTAAAGCTCCTGAAGGCAGAACAAGAAGCAATGGATGGAAACTAATCAAGGAGAGAAGCGACTTAGAACTGAGGAGAAATTTCCTGATAGTGAAACAACTTGCCTCCAGAAGTTGTGAATGCTCCAACACTGGAGGTAATGAAAAAGAGACTGGACAATCATTTGTCTGAAAGGGTATTCCTACCTGAGTAGGGTAGACTAGAAGACCTCCAATTCTGGTCCAAGGCCCCTTCCAATTCTGTTACTCTGTTAAAATACACATTTTTAACAGAATGTATGTGTATGTGTGATTAATTCTTACAAAGCCATTGGACTTGTCATTATTATGAGTAGCATCATGCAGTTAAGAGGTAGAACTTACCATTCCTACCTTTATGTCAACCTATTTGAATCTTCTCTTATCTGGGTATTTTGGGACATCTTCATATGAACTGGGAATTCTAATCCCAACATGTCTAAACGGCATGTCCGGGAATGGCAGCATTATGACATGCTTCTCATTTTGTGTTATAAAGGTAAAGGTTCCCCTTGCACATAACTGCTAGTTGTTCCCGACTCTAGGGGGCAATGCTCATCTCTGTTTCAAAGCCGAAGAACCCACCGCTGTCCGAAGACATCTCTGTGGTCATTTGGCACGCATGGCTAAAAGCTGAAGGCACACAGAATGCTGTTACCTTCCTACCGAAGGTGGTCTCTATTTTTATACTAGCATTTTATAAGAGCAGAGGTGGCGAGGTGGTTAGGGTGCAGTACTGCAGGCCACTTTAGCTGACTGTGATCTGCAGTTCAGCGGTTCAAATCTCACCGGCACAAGGTCGACTCAGCCTTCCATCCTTCCGAGGTGGGTGAAATGAGGACACGGACTGTGGGGGCAAGTTGCTGACTCAATTTGCTAAAAAAAAATGTAAATTGCTTAGAGAGGGCTGAAAGCCCTATGAAGCGGAATATAAGTGTAATAAATAAATAAATAAATAAATAAATAAATAAATAAATAAATAAATAAATAAATAAATAAATAAATAAATAAATAAATAAATAAATAAATAAATAAATAAATAAATAAATAAATAAATTTTTACGTGCTTTCAAACTGCTAGGTTGGCAGAAGCTCACTCCATTATGCGGCGCTAGGGATTCTGACCACCAAACTGTTGTCCAGTCTGATCGACAAGCTCAGGGTCTTAGCCACTGAGCCACCATGTCGCTTTGCATTAAAGTCAAGCAATAAATGATTTATGATGGACCAATTGGCAACATGGGTGCAACTAATGAAACGGCTTGTATATTAATCCCCTCAATCAGGCCTCAGTTTAAGATTTTGCCCTGATTTTTTGTTCTCTTGCCATCCAAGCTGCTTTCTCATCTAGAAAGTTGGGGAGATTAATTTTCCATGTTGTTAAAATAAATGTACTTTGTTGCTGCTTCATTTAAGAGAACGTTTTGAAAAAACAGCTTTGGACAGGCATCCTACATCATTATGGTGCTGACAGACCAACTCATCAGCCTCCATCTGATCAAAAACAAACTGCTATCCAAATAGTATGATTCACTCTGATAACTTTGGTAAATACAGCATCATTGCCCATATGTTTCATGGTTGTGTATTATGAAGCTGACCTTTCATTGATCTCGTATATAAATCACATTTGGGACTTCATGCCAAGAACCTGAAGGGTTGAGATAGTTAGCTCGGAGGCTGGAAGCTGATGGTTCAGTAATGTGGATTTTCTAATTAAAGTACCATGTGAAACTGATTTAAAGAGACTAGAGCAGTATGGTTGAACAAGCTGGTGTAAGATATATGAAAATGTATTTGCTTTTAATAGTGACATTTGCTTATTCCTTCATCCTGCAATACTTTAACCACATTAGCTGATTGAAGTTTCAACCGTCGTCTTTTTTAATTATTATTTTTGGCTTCTACTTTTGAAAAACAAATAGCTTAGAAGGGAGAGAGAGAGAGAGTATAATTACTTAATGAACTTTCTCAAGATTCTGCTGGGCTAATTCATTTTGTCACAACAATCCAATCTGCTCAGCATTCTCAATTAAGGGTGAATTACTGCATTGGTGATGGCATAACCTGAATGATTTTCTGTGCTAGAGGAAAATCCTGAGGGAAAAAAAAGGAAATATTCTCCAAGAAGCAGTTTGTCTGAACAAACATGGAAACTTGGGAAGATTCGTGAAATTTGCAGTTTAGCTGCCATAAATGAAATTAGTTCTTCCCATTATCTTCTTTAGAAAATCCTAAATAAATCCCAAAGGATCCTTTTTTTCAAGAGGCAACTGGACTTTCTTGTTCTTTGAAGTTTTGCTTCTCATCCAAGAAGCTTCTTCAGCTCTAAATAAAACATTAGAAAAAAATTGCTGTCTTATCCAAATGGGAAGAAATTTAAAAGATCACTAGAAGAGGACAAAGTTGGAGTAATATTCTGAGAGAGAGAGAGAGAGAGAGAGAGAGAGAGAGAGAGAGAGAGAGAGAGAGAGAGAGAGAGAGAGAGAGAGAGAGAGAGAGAGAGAGACTTTAATCTCTGTCTCACTGAGGTTCTCAAATATTGGGGGATTGCAGCTGCCCAGCTCTGCAGGAAAAGCGAGGAGAAAGTATTAGGAAAGATCTGGAAACAGTCTGGTTTTGCCCGTGCAATGCTGATTGGGTTTTTTAAAAAATGACCAACTCTTCTAAGTACATAAACCTTGAAAGACTCCCAGCCCACCCCACCCACCCCTTATAAACCATTATAATAATGTTAAAGGGAGAGACGGTAGCCTCTCTTCCACTGGAGACATTGGAGCCAAAATCAAGATATGTCAGGATTCCAAGTGATGCAACCCATTCAAAAAATAAATAAAGTCCATCTTCCAAAACAACATTCTTTTATTTAGGTAGGCATTCAATTGGCAAAATCTGTTGCAATTCCGGATCTGGCACAAACTGGAATTACACAACATAATATTGGAAATTAGTAAAAGTTTCCCACAAAAGTAGGGGTGTGCTTCAAAAATTTCAGCAACCCGTTCTCTGCCCGGTTGCTGGGTGGGCGTGGCCATGGTGGACGTGGCCTAGACAGCCTCCTGTACCACCAGAGGTGGGGGGTGGGCGCATTTTTGCCTTACCCAGGCTCTGGAGGCTTTCCTCAAGGCTCTGGGGGGGGGGGCAAAAACTTCCTCCCGTCAGCTCCAGAGGCTGGAAACGGACCCGTTTTCGGCCTTCCTAAACTTCCAGGAGGCCCATTTTCCCCCCTCCCGTAGCCTCCATCCGGGCCCTACATTTACCTCACATTCAAAATAGTGGAAACTCCTGGGAGAGGCGGTGTGGGGTGGGAGGGGCAGGTTAGAAGGGTGGAGTGGGGTGGGAGGGGCCAGCCAGGGGTGGGATTTGGAGGTTCTCTGAACTGGCCATAACATTAGCTATGGCGAACCTGTAGCAGCCCACCCCTGCATAAAAAGTCAAATTCCCATATAAAAGCACAATTAACATTGCCCGGTGTCATCAAACTCCACCTTCAGCTCTCAGCCAGGACAACCTCCGTTCCTACAGGAAAGAAAGTCACCTAGTCAAAACAATCCTCACTATCTACTCCCTTCTCCCACCTCAAGAATGTGGCGAGCCCAACCCCCCTCCTTTTTTTTACATAATTAGAGAAAAAGAAAAAAAGAATAAGTGGGTATAATACAGAGCAACATAAAATGGCTACACATATGTCAACTACGTGTTCGACAAGATCTTTCTGCCAGGGATGTTGATGCTGAAAACATTTGGACTTGCTTTGAGCTATCCGCAAATTATATTATTTGGCCACAACAAATTGCATTATCCACAATGAAAAATCCATTATATAACAGAACATTAGGATCAAGTTATTAAATTTCTAATAAGGACTGAATGATACCTTCATCTCATCCAAATGATGAGACAGCAGCAGTACTTTTAATATCCATTATAAATTAGTTTTAAAACTTTTTTTTTCTTTCCTAAGGATCATTCCTTCCATAAAAGGCAAAGCAATATCTGAAAGTAAGTAGAGCAAAATAATGTCTTTGGAAGAAATTAAAACCTTTGGTACAAGAGCATACTTATTATTGCATTGTAATTCAGTGTATTCGCTTAAGTTGAGTTACTAAAAAATATGGCTTGCGGTCATAGATTCAACATAGATATTCAGGGCAAATCAGGTTGGCACCAAATGACATGCTCAATGATATTATTGTACAAATGCTGCCTTTTTGTACTTGTATCTTAATATCTGACACAGGTACTTAGACCATAGTTTTAGTGTCATAAAGCGATATATTTTGTCACTTGTATCCCTTTTCTCCTACAACTAGCATACCAGTGGTGGGTTCCTAGCGGTTCGGCCTGATTTGGCTGAACCGGTAGGGTTATGGCGGCCTAGGTCACTGGAACCAGCAGTGAACCAGGCCTTCCATGTCCCCGAACCAGTTCCCTGGTGTCTTCTGCCATCACCGGCATTTTTCTGCGCATGAGCAGCACAGTTTTCAGTCAATTGCGCATGTGCAGCAATGTGTGGCTTGTGCACTCGAGAGTGAAGCAAGCAGGGCACGCACACAAAACGCCCTCTCAGCGAACTGATAGTAATTTGGTTAGGAACCCACCACTGCCTTGTAGATGTCTATAAAATTCTTGGAAGAGAAAACAGATTCACACTAGCATTAAATATTGTCTGACACAGATCCTGCTGGAAACAAATGTTGGATTTCATTCCCAGTGGATGGTGGGGTAAACTCAGAGGTGGGTTCCTACTGGTTCAGCCCCGTTCGCCTGAAATGGTAATGGTTTGGCGACCTGGGTCGCTGGAACCAGCAGCAACCCAGGCCTGCCACGCCCCTGAACCAGTTCTCCTCAGGGGCCACCATCTTGATTTTCAGTTCTGCGCATCCGCAGAACAATTGTAATTCCACACATTTAATTTTCTTTTTTTTAACATTTTGCACATACACAGACCTATTTTTGTGCAAATGAGCATGCACGGGCAAAATTTTTGCCCGCCCAAAACCGGTAGTAATGCCAGGAGCACCTCACCCCTGGGTAAACTCGATAATAACTTGAACAGTTGATGCTACTCTTCTCTAAAGTATCTTCAGGGGTTAACAATTAATAATAATTTAATAATTAAAAGGAATATACAAATAAACGAACCAAGAGAGTGACGTGGATAATTTTCTTACATTGGATTTTAACAAGGCTTGTTAAAACTTTGAAGAATTTTGTGAGAACAGGAAAAGACAAAAAAAAAAAAAAAAACAAGAAGAGAATCCTGGGGTCCATTATAGTATGAGAGGAATTATGAATTTAGTGCCTGGAGATAAGGGGGTTCAAATCTCTTTGAAGTTCACTACTGATGGTCAGCTGAATCTATCTTGCAGTACTTGGAAGGAAAAATGCTCAATGTTTTCGTCTTAAGACAAAGAGCAAAACCTTTTACCCCTTTCTAAATGGCATTCCTGAGATTGAGATAAATGAATCCCTGTGGCAGAAGTAACTGCTGTAAATGTTAAAAGGATAAGAAGGGGACAAGATAGCACCATCCAAGGGCAGAGGACCTGCTCTGAATGCAAAAGATACGAATTCAATCATGAATGAAAGGATTAGGGAACAGCTGCAGGGAGAGAGAGAGAGAGAGATCTGTCTTCTACAACAGAAAGTTATTTTCCTGAACCAGAACAGACAAGACTAAAAGAAATATTCAGGGCAGTGTTATAGGTGTGACATTCTGAACAGTAGCATTTACAGGAAGGAGATAGTGAGTGTAATTGCTTCATTATAACCTCATTTTACATAGGGACATGTTGGCTCAGTGGCTAAGACGCTGAGCTTGTTGTTCAGAAAGGTCGGCGGTTCAAATCCCTAGCACCGCGTAATGGAGTGAGCTCCCGTTACTTGCCCCAGCTTCTGCCAACCTAGCAGTTTGAAAGCATGTAAAAATGCAAGTAGAAAAATAGGAAACACCTTTGGTGGGAAGGTAACAGCGTTCCATGCACCTTTGGCATTTAGTCATCCCAGCCACATAACCATGTAGATATCTTTGGATAGCGCTGGCTCTTCAGCTTTGAAATGGAGATGAGCACCGCCCCCTAGTGTTGGGAAGGACTAGCACATACGTCCGAGGGGAACCTTTATCTTTAACCTCTTCTTACCATGTGTTGTACGTTATATGTAAAGAAGAGCAAGACTTGGAGTTGCCCACCATCTTAACATTTTTTGATACCCTCATCAGCATAAATGTCCTATTCTAGGATCTGAAGGCAGTTCCAGTCCGGATAAGACAAAATAGTGGCTGACTAAACCCTAGCATGATGGAGTGGCTATGGATATTTTGATCTTCTGGAGACAAAGTTCTTCCACCTTTAGTTCTGGATGGGGTGGTACAGTGGTGGGATTCAAATAATTTAACAACTGGTTCTCTGCCCTATTGACCAGCTGGGTAGGTGGGGCTCAGTGGTCATGTGACCAGGTGGGCGTGGCTAACTCAACGTCACTCACATCGATAGGCGCTTCGCCTTAGCTGTTACAATGTAATACGGGTTAACCAGAGAGGCAGTTTCTCTAAGCAGGGCAATAAAGATTAGGCTAGAAACAACACCAGAATGTTTCCTTCCTGCCTTCCTTACAGGATTAGCCCTGTAAAGTGGAAAGAACCAAAAGGAGCTTTCTTCCAACAACCGCTTCTCCTGATTGCTTGGCAAGTTAATAATCGGTTCTCCCGAATAGGTGCGAACTGGCTGAATCCCACCACTGGGGTGGTACTAACCCAGACAGATGAAGAGCGTAATGTGGGATTTCTCCTAGACTCACAACTCCTGTTTGAAGAGTAGTGGCAGCTGTGGATAGGAGAGCCTTTGTATCCCACCCTGGACTGGGAGGCCCTGCTATCATCACCCATGCCCTTGTAACCTCCTGCTTAGATTAGGGTAACACACTCTACATAGGGCTGCCCTTGAAGAGTGTTTATAAACTTCAACTGGTGCACAATGCAGCTGTATGGGTAATAAATGGTTCCAGATCAGAAGTGGGTTTCACATAATTTTACCACCAGTTCGCCGTGCATTGAAAATGTGCTCATGCACATTTGTGAGTGTGAGTGCCTTCCACGCAGTTGCTTTGCTCACACACACGGCTTGCATGTACGTGGCTTAGAAAATGTGGCTAAATAGGATGGCATAGAGCCAGGGTGGGTGGGCATGCAGGTCGTCATGACTGGTTCGCTCCAACCGGTCCGAACCGGCTGAATACCACCACTATGCCAGATGCATGGCACATATGATACCACTATTTCATGAGCTGCACTGGTTGCCTTTGTGTTTCCAGGTACAATTAAAGGTGCTGATTATCTACATGGCTTGAGACTGGGTTACCTGGGGGACCGTCCTTTTCCAAACGTTTCTACCTGTCCAATGCAACCCAACAGATTGAGCATGCTGCAGATCCCATCAGCCAAAGACTGTTGACTGGCAGGAACTATGAGAAAGGCCTTTTCTGCTGTAGCCCCTGCCTTATTGACTATTCTCCCCTCGGACAGTAGAACAGCCCCAACCTTGTTGGCTTTTGCAAAGCTTTAAAACCTTGGCTGTGGGCCTTGGTTTTGGAATATGCTAAGGCCCCATTAATTGGCCTTAGTATTGGTTAAGTAATCATCCTGCTTGCTGTTTGTACTTATTTATTGTGTGGGTGCTTTATTGTTTTAATTCTTTTATAATTTTAGAATTGTAAGCTGGCCAAAGTCACTTGCTTGAGTTGGGTAGAGGAAGGGAAGGGAAGGGAAGGGGAGGGAGGGAGGAAGGAAGGAAGGAAGGAAGGAAGGAAGGAAGGAAGGAAGGAAGGAAGGAAGGAAGGAAGGAAGGAAGGAAAAAGAAGGAAGGGAGGGCGGGAAGAAAGGAAAGTGGGAAAGAAGGAAGGAAAGAAAAAGAAGGGAGAGGGAAGGAAGGAACGCAGGAAGGAAGGAAGGAAGGAAGGGAGGAAATTCAAAGAAGAAAGGGAGGGAGGGTGGGAAGGAAGGAAGGAAGGAAGGAAGAAAAGCAGGAAAGAAGGGAGGGGGAGGGAGGGAGGAAGGAAGGAAGGAAATTCAAAGAAGGAAGGGAGGGAGGGTGGGAAGGAAGGAAGGAAGAAAAGCAGGAAAGAAGGGAGGGGAGGGAAGAAGGAAGGAAGGAAGGGAGGGAGGAAGGAAAGTGGGAAAGAGGGAAGAAAGAAAGAAAGAAAGAAAGAAAGAAAGAAAGAAAGAAAAGCAGGAAAGAAGGGAGGGGGAGGGAGGAAGGAAGGAAAGTGGGAAAGAAGGAAGGAGGGAAGGAAAGAAAGAAAGAAAGAAAGAAAGAAAGAAAAAAGAAAGAAAGAAAGAAAGAAAGAAAGAAAGAAAGAAAGAAAGAAAGAAAGAAAGAAAGAAAGAAAGAAAACTTCTGGGGTTTCACACCTCCCAATTTGAAAAGGCACCCTGGAGAAGTTCATTCACAGTGCCATCCATGGAGATTCAGTGCATGGAAAGCTGTGGCCTCTTGTAGCCAAACTCAACCAAAAGCAAGATACTTGCAGTCTACTTTGACAGGATGTATTGAAAGAGTAAAGAGTAAGATTACAGAAATGTCAGCCACTGGATTGCTATCCTTTTACAAGCCAATTTATCTTTCAGTTTGTTACAGTAGATACTTTTTTTATTCAGTGTGTTCCTAATGGGTTTCTTGTGAACTGCAAAGCAGGCAACTTTCTTACTCAACACTTAAGAATGTGTAGGTCCCTGTCAGCTGAATCTTTCTCAGGCTTTGAACAGGCCATAATAGAACATTATATCATGATCAATGAACAAAACATATAAGAAAATATATGTTGTGCTTGGGAGTATTGACTTCTACTATCAAAGGAAATTAAACTTGGCTAGTTGTGACTATATTGGTATTTTCTGAGGAGCAAAGAGAAGGGAAAAAGGAGAGTTGGAATGCAGTAAAGGTTTCCCTTGCACATATGTGATAGTCATTCCTGACTCTAGGGGGTGGTGCTCATCTCCGTTTCAAATCCGAAGAGCCAGCACTGTCCAAAGACATCTCCTTCATCAAGTGCTTGAGATGACTAAACGTCAAAGGTGCACAGAACGCTGTTACTTTCCCACCAAAGGTGGTTCCTATTTTTCTACTTGCATTTTTACATACTTTCGAACTGCCGGGTTGGCAGAAGCTGGGACAAGTAATGGGAGCTCACTCTGTTATGCGGCTCTAGGGATTTGAACCGCCAAACCGCCTTTCTGATGGACAAGCTCAGTGTCTTAGCCGCTGAGCCACCATATTTCCTACTATCTCCAGATAGGGCTGGAGAAAGTTAGTAGATGAGAGTTTATGTTTATTTATTCCTCTTTTATTCCTTCACTTTAAATCAGAGTTCTCCAAATTACCATCCAACTGATACATTTTGGGAATGTAGGGGGTTGCAATTCCTCCCCATTACATTGCACAAAATTAGACTTAGAGAATATTGAGCCACGGTGATGTGGTGGTTAGAGTGCAGTACTGCAGGCTACTTCTGCTGACTGCTGGCTGCCTGCAATTTGGCAGATCGAATCTCACCAGGCTCAAGGTTGATTCAGCCTTCTATCCTTCCAAGGTGGGTAAAATGAGGACCCAGATTGTTGGGGGCAATAGGCTGACTCTGTAAACCACTTAGAGACAGTTTTAAAAGCACTGTGAAGCAGTATATAAATCTACGTGCTATTGCACTATAAGCTTATTGCCTGCATAAATCTTCCAGGCATAGTTTCTTTGTTTCAGATCAGACCACCCATTCCCTCACAGATATTGTATTTTAACGGTTTCGTTTAGGTAAAATAGCAGCACAGATGGAAGCCCCAACCATTATATTCTCTAACTGTTGAGCAACTTTTAAAATAACTAGTGTATTTTTCGGAGTATAAGATGCACCTTTTTCCCTCAAAAAAGAGGGTGAAAATCTGGGTGCATCTTATACACTGAATACAGCATTTTTTGCCTCCTGAAACCCCGCCCCCTTCACCAAAATGGCCGTGCATAGCCTTTAGGATCCTTGCAGAGTGCTCCTGGGGGCTGGGGAGGGCACAAATGAAAAATGGGCCATTTTTTGCTCAATTTTGCCTCTCCCCCGGCCCCCAGAAGCACTCTACAAGCCTCCTAAAGACTATACATGCCCCCTTTTGACAAAAAACGGGCCCATTGTCACAAGAATTGGGCCATTTTTGCTCGTTTTTTGGGGGGGGCATCCCCCCAGGAGCACTCTAGAAGTCTCCTAAAGGATATTCATGCTCTTTAAAAATTAAAAAAACAGGCCCATTTTGATGAAAAATGGGTCATTTTGAGGAGGTCTGCAGAGTGCAAAAACTTTTTTTAAATTTGCCTCTTCAAAACCTTGGTGCGTCTTATACTCCGGTGTGTCTTATACTCCGTCTATTTTTCTTTTCTCCCTCTTCCTCTCTTCCCTTTGCCAAGGAACCTTTGAAATGCATTTTGGAACCCAGCCAGGCTATTTTCTTTTCAAGATAGATAGATGCTTCTGTTAATGCTATGAACTGTAACCGGTCCATTTCATGTAAAGTACAGAACAGAAATTAAATCTATTTTGCCCCATTTGCCAAGAACAGCTATCGTTTATTTTGCCACTGCTCTTTTGTGACAGCTCAGTGGAAATTCATGGTGAGACTTTATTTTAGAGTCCAAATAATATAATAATCTTTGTTGATATTAACAATATCCAGCATGCTTTTACAGTATTTTTCCCCCCGCAAAGCTCTTGGGGGTGCAGAAAAACAAGGCTTAATGACTGGACTTCCTATAGTGATTTTAGGGTCTAATTGTGTAATATGTAATAATATTAATGTTGAAGAGCTAACAAGATACTCTTTTGCCCAAAAAGAGAGAACAATCTACAAAGTACCATATTTTTCAGAGTATAAGATGCACCGGAGTATAAGACTGACCAAGGTTTTGAAGAGGCAATTTTTTAAAAAAAGGTTTTGGACTCTGCAAACCTCCCCAAAATGACCCATTTTTTGCGGAAACAGGCCCCTTCCCCCCACTCCCAAAAGGGCATCAATAATCCTTAGGAGGCTTGTAGAGTGGTCCTGGGGGGGGGGCAAAAACAAGGAAAAAATGCCCCCTTTTGTGCAAAAACAGGCCTGTTTTTTGCCAAAAAAAGAGGGCATGGATAGCCTTTAGGAAGCTTATAAAGTGCTCCTAGGGCTGGTGCAAAATTGAGCAAAAAAAGACCCATTTTTTGCTCATTTCTGCCCTCACCAGCCCCCAGGAGTACTCTGAAAGTCTCCTAAAGGCTATGTATGGGCATTTTGGTGAAGGGGTGGGGTTTTGGGAGGCAAAAAATGTTGTATTCAGTCTGTAAGATGCACCCAGATTTTTAAGGAAAAAAGGTGTGTCTTATTCTCTGAAAAATACGGTCACTCATAAACCTGTTCAGACTGTTTCCTTGCCTTTCTCCTTTTCCAATAGGGAAAAACAAATGTAAAAGACCACCCAGGACCTCCTAGTTCAAATCTTTTTACTACCGGTGCTGTGGGTGTGGCTTGGTAGGTGTGGCGTGGCTTTGTGGGCATGGCAAGGGAAGGATACTACAAAATCCCCATTCCCTCTCGATCAGCTGGGACTCCGGAGACAGAGAATAGATAGGGGCGGGGCCAGTCAGAGGTCATATTTACTGGTTCACTAAACTACTCAAAACGTCCACTACCGGTTCTCCAGAACTGGTCAGAACCTGCTGAATATCACCTCTGGCCAGGGGTGAAATTCAGCAGCTTCTTACAGGTTCTGGAGAACATGTAGCAGAAATTTTGAGTAGTTCAGAGAACCAGCAAATACCACCTCTGACTGGACCCAGAGTTGGGTGGGAATGGAGATTTTGCAATATCCTTCTCCCAGGAGTGTGTAGGGAATGGGGATTTTGCAGTATCCTTCCCCTGCCACGCCCACCAAGCCACGTCCACAGAACCAATAGTGAAAACATTTGAATTTCACCACTGCCTCTGGCCCCATCCTAACTGATATTTATGTCCCTCAAGATCTGGTTACCCTATCAGGCCTGGGGTTTCGAAGGAATTGGAGATTTGTTCAGATGGCTCCGCTCTTGAGGTAAATGTTCTCTCATTCTCACGCTGCCTGGGATTTGTATATATTTCTAGTTTTCACTATCTCCATTTTTAATGCTGATATTTCTATTTTTAAATACGCATTTTATATAGGTGGGTTTTTAAATTATTGATTACTGTACACCACTCACGTTTCATGAGATTAAAGGCTATGTAAATTTGATAAATAAATAAACCAGTTTCTCTACAGTGCCACACAGCCAGGGGTGGGTTCCTGCCAGTTCTAACCACTTCTACAGAAGAGGTTCCACAAATCTACAGTGCCATTTAGAACCGGTTCCAGCTCCCTCCCCCCGCCCGTCTGCACATCATCAAGACGAAGAGCGAGAGGAGGAATCCTGGGAGTTGAAGTCCACAAGTCTTAAAGCTGTCAAGTTTGAACACCCCTGGGGTTTTTTTTCCTAAAGGGTTAGGGGTGCAAGGGTCTTGTAACTTGACAGCTTTAAGACTTGCGTGCTTCAAATGCCAGAGTTTCTGAGCCAACATTTTGATTGCTAAGCAAGAGTGTTGTTAAGTGAGTTTCACCACATTTTACAAGTTGGCCACACCCACCCAGTAACATGAATTCCAAGCCATTCCTACTCCGTCACATGGCTGGCAAGCCACTCCCACCCGGTCACATGGCCAGAAAGCCACTCCCACAAAGCAGGCCACACCTACAGAAGAGGTTCTAAAAAAAATAATGAAACCCACCACTGCACACAGCCTTCCCTAATGTGTTGCAACTAGAAAGAGAAGTCTAAGGATTGTAAGAAATGTAAGATGCTGCTTTAATAAAACTAAAAAAGCACTACTATATATCACAAATCCATTTGTTAGGTATATAAGTGGCTCTTCCAATGTGAAAAATCTTACATTTAGAAGATATGAGTTATTACATTACACACTGTAATTGTTTTGAAGGGTAAAACAGGTTCATTTTCTAAGAAAAATGAAGAGGTCAACTAAACAGCTGCTGGGCATAATTGGTTCTTGGGCAGGCAGCCAATGAGGTGCAGCAATAAGAAAGCAGTAAGAAATTCTACATATAATTCTAATTCTACAAGAATCAAACTGTTGACTTTCATACAGTTCCGTAATTCAGACACCCCTAATTATATTTCAGACAATATTCAGTGAAAAATCTATTGTACTTTAAGATGTCAAGGTTTACATTTCAGCATCTTGCAGTTCTTCCTGTGAAGATAAATTCATGTAAATATTTGTTTTAATTTTTGTTATTTCTGTTGATATCTTGCAAGTTCCTTTTATTCACTTTCTAGCTATTAAGCCCAGTGGGGAAAAAGCAGGTTTAAAGGAATCCATATAAGCTTTGAGACCCCCAGTTTGGGTTCTGTCAAGCTGCCCATAGATATTTTCCTTACTAAACACTTACAAAACATAACCCATTGTAGTTTATATATATATATATATATATGGCCTGGCTGATAAGGAGTCGAGCTCTGTAGCTCAATGGTTAACACATCTGCCTAAGAGGCAATAGAGCACAGGTTCGATTCCCAGCAAGGGTATGGCTAGCTGATGAGAGCTAAATAGCTTGAAATAGATCTATACTAGTCTCCCTTTATTTATTTATCAGCACAAATATAACAAATGTAACAAAAAGGCAACAGTAAAAAATATTGGGTTTCTGTCTGGATGGTCTCTTGTGACGAGCCGAAGGACAGAGAATGGAAGTGTGACCTTCCTCCCATATTTGGGCATACCAGGGGTTGTGACTTTATATATATATATATATATATATATATATATATATATATATATATATATATATATATATATATATATATATATATATATATATATATATATATATATATATTTTAAACCTATTATATTAGTTTTATTTTATTTTTAATGAAATTGGCAAGCTTTAAAGGAAATTAATTTTCTAAAATATTTCCTTTCCAATGTACTGTTAGATTTCATGCAGGTCTAGAGGTGGATTGCTGCTGGTTTGCACCGTTTCCAGCAAACTGGTAGTTAAGATTCTATGCAGTTCAGAGAACTGGCAAATCTCACCACTGGCTGGCCCCGCCCCTACTCATTTTTTGCCCAATTTTTGCCAATTTTGTGCCCCCAAAATGGTCCCCAAAATGTTCTGAAAATGGCCCAAAAATGTCTCATTTGGCAACAGAAACTGGGGACTCCATTGTGGGCATAAGTCAAGGACTATTGGTGATGCTTATAATAATACAGAGCTAGCAATAGCTTTCCTACTATGACCTACTATGGATCAG
This sequence comes from Thamnophis sirtalis, assembly GCF_051295495.1. NCBI lineage: Eukaryota > Metazoa > Chordata > Lepidosauria > Squamata > Natricidae > Thamnophis > Thamnophis sirtalis. The sequence continues at coordinate 14,029,936 of NW_028261388.1, forward strand.
ATCAGCTGATAGTGATTCTAATTGTGCCGGGTAACATTGTTCAAGGATGCAATCCATACTTGTGATGTCTGTTTAATTAGCTTTATGTTGTTGAGTATTTCCTTGCCCATACGGGTGATAATCAATTTGAGGCTGCGTCATTAAAATGTTCCAGATGCATTGTTTCTGATAGCCAAATGATTTTGGGTTGCCAAAAGAAAGTCATCTGGATCATCACTTTGCTAAAGTTTTGTCAGGATTAATGAACAATGGGATGTTCCTCTAAATATATTCTTATTTGCAATGAAAAGGAACTGGACTACCAGATAAACCTATTTGGAAATAAATTAAGTGTGGCTGGCCTTTTTGAGAAGTTATTTTTTTATTGAGTTTTAAACCATTTGTTACTCTATTTTACACAAAGTGTTAATGCTTCCAGCTGTCAGGGCTCCAAGTAGCACCCCCAATGAAGACACCGAGGCTTGCGTTTCCTCAAAGTACCATTTTATTAGAGATGTCATATTGGCACATCTGGGGAAACCCAAAACTGAAAGCTTCCAGGTTTTCTTCACCCAAAAGAAAGTTCAAGTCCCTGCCCAGCACCCACATGATGTCCATCACGTGGTCCAATCAGGCACCATCCAAAACTGGAGATGCCTCCCAGTCACACCATCACAGCTGCAGGGCCAGATGACCTTGATTTTCTGAGAAAGAATGTTGTTATGGCTATCTATCACCTACAGTTCGTATAATCCCCCCTCCTATTTTCCCACAGTAGAAAATGTGGCAGGCCTGAAGGCCCCATGTAAAAGATGGCTTCCACGTCTGGCACCATCATATAAATATCATGGACATTAGTTCTTTTTTTTTTTTTTACTATTTCTCTGACTTGCCGGAAACAGAAACTGAATTTAATCACGTGATCATGGAGATACTGCAATGGTCGTAAGTGTGAACAACAATCATCAATCACTTTTTTTCAGTACCTTTGAACAGTCACTAAATGAACTGCTGTAAATTGGGAAATGCCTGTACTCAAGGTGTTCTAGTTAAACTAGCTATGCTATTAACCACAAAAAGAGTGGTGCGGTGACCGAGAGCTCTCGCCTGACAATCAGGAGGCTGTGGGTTTGATCCTAGGTAGAGGCAGACATTTCTCTATCTGGGCACTATGAGACTCTATCCGCTGAATATTGTTAGGAATATAATCTAACGGTTGGGTTGGCGATATATAAATCATGTAACAATGCTATACCCTTTCTTTAAATCATGCTGTAAAATGTGATTGGTTGCTGTTTTCCTCAATTGGCCATAAGAGGGAGCCAGAACGACTGTTAGTTCTCTCTCTCTTCATTAGATGCTGGGCTGATCTGATCTGAGTGCCGTGAGCTATTGTAAGTTTTGCAACTGGACTATGTTATTTGGCTTATCCCTTAATTGAGAGACGTTGATGACTGTCTGTCTTATCCGTGTATGACTTGGACTGTTTGATGGACTCTGAATACCTCTATTTCCACGAAAGTAAAAGCCTATTTAAACTGCAGTGTCTCTGTATGCTGGTTTGTGTGTTCTCCAACACAACTCTCACAACGCTTCGCTGAACGCACTCGCTCTCCCAACGGGGAGCTTACCTAACTCCACATTGGCAACAGGAAGAGCATCCGGCCAATAAACACTCTGCTTGCTCCATTCAGTTGCCCAGTCTCCATCCCACAAGGGATTATGGGGATCATTAAAAGGAGATGGTGATGATGCTATTAACAACAAACAGCCTTTTAGGCAGGTTAAACAGTTGACAGATTAAAAGTGACCATAGGGAGCTCAAATGAAAGGACCACAAGGAAAAAAAGTTGAGTTCAACTCGGATTAAGACTAGTTTGCTTATTTATTTGTTTATCGAAGACAATGTACAGGTAGTCCTCGACTTATGGCCACAATTGAGCCCAGCATTTATGTTGCTAAGCGAGACATTTGTAAAGTGAGTTTTGTGAGCTTTCTTGCCCCCATTGCTAAGTGAATCCCTACAGTTGTTAACTTAGTAACACAATTGTAAGTTGAATCTGACTTCCCCATTCACTTTCCTTGTCAGAAGGTCGCAAAAGGGGATCACGTGACCCTGGGTCATAAATATGAGTCAGTTGACAATCCTCTGAGTTTTGATCACATGACTGCAGGAATGCTGCAGCGGTTGTAAGTGTGAAAATGGTCATAAGTCCCTTTTTAGTGTTGTTATAAATTTGAATGGTTACTTAATGAACTGTTGTAAGTCGAGGATTACCTGTATTCTACCTAGTATTGATTTCTCCAACTTTGAGTGGAGCTCTTGCCTCACAGTCGGGAGGCTGTGAGTTTGATCCTAGGGAGAGGGAGACATTTCTCTCTCTGGGCATGATGAGAATATATCTGCTGAATATAACTCCGCACTGACGACAGGAAGGGCATCTGGCCAGTAAACACTAAATCCGAATACTTTGCCCAGACACCACCCAGCAAGGGATTAAGGGATCATCAAATGAAGATGTTTGATTTCTCCAACTTTCCCTCTCATCAATCATCCTGTTAGTTGAAAGAGTAGATCTATCCTGACATTAGAGAAAGGATCTTTATTCCTTCCTGGTTGAAGGAACTGATTTGGGCATAATGCAATGGGTAGAGTCTAAATTCCTAATATTAACCATTTTTGTTTTATATCAGAAGGTTCATTCTTCTCATTCTCTCTCTTTCCTTCTCCTTCCTCTCAGGTTACTGAATTATTTTTATTTCCAACTCTTCAGTTACAGCAAGCCCACAAACATTTCAATGACAGAAAACGTTTAGTAGAGACGATGCTGTCCTCTCTTGTATCTGGGTAATAAATTTAGTAGGACTGCATTAAGAAGGGCGAACAGTGAAATGTCACATTTGCCAATTGGTTTTGAACTTTAAATAGTTCAAAACATATTTTAAATGGCATTGTAGCATGAATAAAAATATTATGGCCATGTATTATGGTCATTTGAGACTTTTGGAATAGATCTCTATTAAAGTCTTGCAGTTAGTCAGTAATAACATGGACAAAAGATCTCTGAAGTCTGAAGCCTTCACAGGAATCTCAAAAATAGTCAGCTACATCAGAAAGGAAGGGATAGGATAGGATAGGATAGGATAGGATAGGATAGGATAGGATAGGATAGGATAGGATAGGATAGGATAGGATAGGATAGGATAGGATAGGATAGGATAGCATAGCATAGCATAGCATAGCATAGCATAGCATAGCATAGAATAGAATAGAATAGAATAGAATAGAATAGAATAGAATAGAATAGAATAAGAAGTAGAGAATAGCATAAGAAGGATAGGATGGAATGGAATGGAATAGAATAGAATAGAATAAGAAGTAGAGAATAGAATAGAATAGAATAAGAAGGATAGGATAGAATAGGATAGGATAGGATAGGATAGGATCTAATAGAATAGAGTAGAATAGAATAGAATAAAATAGAATAAAATAGTATAGAATAACTTTATTGTCACTTTGAATGTACATTAATTGCCATGCATTAAAAATAAATGTCATTGCATACAGCTCTCCAATATACACTACATGAACATGGCTAAATAAATAAATAAATAAATAAAGCAGAATTATGCATATACTTAACATATATTATATGACACAGAGAAACAACACAGTCTAGTCTGGATGTATATACATGTACATGGTGAGAAAAATGAATCTTGCAAGTTTACCAGCTGGATGGCATAAGGGCAAAGTTGTTACAGAATCTGGTAGTCTTGCTAGAAATACTTTGAAACCTTCTCCCAGAGGGGCAGCAACAGAAACAGACCATGAAGTGGGCGTGTGGGGTCTCTAACAATGCTTCAAGCTCTAAGCACATAGCACTCATAAGCAGTATCTGATAATCTTCTCAGCTGTCCTTACCACTCTCTGTATGGACTTGTATGGAGAGAGAGACAGAGAGAGACAGAGAGAGAGAGAGAGGGGGGGGAGAGAGAGAGAGACAGACAGAGACAGAGACAGAGACAGAGATAGAGAGAGGGACAGACAGGCAGACAGAGACAGAGAGTGAGACAAAGATAGATAGATAGATAGATAGATAGATAGATAGATAGATAGATAGATAGATAGATAGATAGATAGATAGATAGATAGATAGATAGATACAGACAGACAGACAGACAGACAGACAGACAGACAGACAGAGACAGAAAGACATAAAGAGAGAAAGGGGAAGAAGAAGGGAAAGAGCAAAGGAAAGAGCAAGAGAGAGAGAGAGAGAGGGAGGGAGGGAGAGAGAGAGAGAGAGAGAGAGGTTGTTGGGTTTCAATTTGAAATATAAATAGTTCTGATTCCATGTCGTGCAGCCAAGCTGAGACTCTGGTTTTGCTGAAGCCACCTCTCAAGTCACTTTATATATATTTTTTTTTCTCTCATTGGCCACAGAATTTGTATCCACCAAACTGAGTTTTAAAAGGACACTGCAGGAAGTTTAGAGCTTCCTGCTGTAAAATAAATAACAGCGGGTACCTTTTCCCTTCGCTTGTTCTTGGGTGTTTCAAGGCAGGCATTGACCTCTTTGCCATGGTGACTGGCGGTGATGGCTTTGTCAGTTCCATTAGGCTTCCTAATCTCAGGCCATTTAGTTCTGATGCAGTTGTCAAAGGGAATCTGCTACAGGCACTTAGCTTTTGCACAACTACTTCTCCAGCTAAGCAAGCACAATGCCAAGATAAGTACAAAAAGGAACGGAGTGGTGGGCAGAGAAGGGGAGAACTTGTAGGGGATAATGGGCATTAGAACAGTTCAGAAAAAAAGTAAGTAATGGTTGAAAACATTTTCCCTCAAGACACATGCTTAGCACTCTTAGCTTTACGATATACAAGCCCAACACACTACCATTATTTACACACTGGTTATGAATAGGCATTGCAGAGAGTATTTTCTTTTTCCTTATATGTAGTTGACATTGTTAATTTATAATTTCTATCCCACAGTTCCTGCCATTTATCTAACTCTATGTATATCCAAGGGAAGCGGAGCCTCAGCGGCTAAGATGCTGAGTTTGTCAATCAGAAAGGTCGGCAGTTCAGTGGTTCGAATCCCTAGCACCTCGTAATGGAGTGAGCTCCCATTACTTGTCCCAGCTTCTGCCAACCAAGAAGTTCGAAAGCACATAAAAATGCAGAGTAGAAAAATAGGGACCACTTTTGTAGGAAGGTTACAGTGTTCCATGCACCTTCAGCATTTAGTCATGCTGGCCACATGACCATGGAGATGTCTTCAGACAGCACTGGATCTTCAGCTTTGAAACAGAGATGAACACCGCCCCCTAGAATAAGGAACAGCTAGCACATATGTGCAAAGGGAGCCTTTATCTTTATTCCACAGTTTCTGCAATTTACTTAACTCCATACATATCCAAAGTTTTGGGCCCATACTATCATTGTTTCTTTCGCTTATTTTTCTTCAATTTTGACACTCAATCAACAGCTACATGTTGTCTTAATTCATTTTTCATCTGTCCCTAATAGTATCTGATCCAGTTCTGTTGGTTCTTTAGAAAACCATAGATTTTTACATCTTTTTTCCCCTCTTGATTGTATTTGCACGTGTGGCCGTCATGCTAAATCAGAGGGTATTTTCAAGGTAGTTCAAAGAGGCAGGTTAAATATCACATTGGACAGAAGCCTACAAAATTTGCCTAGTATCTAATCAACGTTTTAAAAGTTTCTTTCTTTGAAATCTTGCCTCCTAGCCATGTGAATATTACTCAAATACCATCTTTCCTGTTTCTACCCTCCTTTACTAATTACCTCTCTGATTTTTTTTAAACTTTGAAGTCAAACCAGTGGATATTTTACTCTAGAGGGCCAAACTTAAGACAGTAGGATCATTCACCCCTTCAAGAAATATTCAGAAGATAGTCCCCAGTCTTTCAAAAGTTGTAATTTACCACAGTTGTCAGTTGCAATGAATGGCTGTGAAAGTTGGACCATAAGAAAGGCTAAGTGCCAAATAATTGAGGCCTTTGAACTATGTGGTGCTGGAGAAGACTCCTGTGAGTCCCTTGGACTGCAAGGCAATCAAACCAGTCAGTCTTAGAGGAGTTCAACCCTGAGTGATCTATAGAAGGCCAGATCCTGAAGATGAAACTCAAATACTTTGGTTACCTAATGAGAAGGAAGGACTCACTGGAGAAGAGCCTAATGCTGGGAACGATTGAGGGCAAAAGAAGAAGGGGATGACAGAGAATAAGGTGGCTGGATGGAGGCACTGAAGCAGTCGATGTGAGTTTAAATGGACTCCAGGGGATGGTAGAGGACAGGAATGCCTGGAGGAACATTTTCCATGGGGTTGCAACGAGTCAGATACAACTTTCCAACTAACAAGAACAATTTACCACATAACAAAACAGAAGAAAACCGTGCCAACAAATTGCCTTAATTTAAACCAAACAAATATTTCTGATTTAATTTAAGCTCTGAATTGCCAACATCTTGCCTCTCTTCCCCAAAACACCACTCAAAGATTGTTCGACTCTGGTTTACATCTATCTAGAATAGACCATGTCCAATTAGATAATGGCTTTGGACAACTGTGTCCAATTGTCCTCTATATAAAAGCTGATCTTCAACAGATGGCAACATCAAGGGAAGATTATGGTTTAATTTCACAAAATACACTCACTGGAATGTAACTCTAGGATAATAGATATGTTCCATACATACTTCAAAAACAAATAAATGCCTGAATAGGAATTCCTGCTGGCGTAAGTTTCTATTTCACCATGCCACTTAGTAATATATGCATTATCATGTGATGTATAATTTGATATTTTTCTTATGACCAACAGTTCTCAAGTGCCAGGGAAATCAGGAGATTCAGGCAGTTCACATGAGTATAAAGATGTATTGCAAGCTTAAGTTCTCTACAAGAATCTGAGCTACTAACGGCTAAGGGAAATGAGTGGGAATTAGGAAGGCATTCAAGATGGGTTGGATTTAGATCTCTTGCAGGGATGCAGGGTCTCATGACTTATGATGCATTTGACTCCTCCCTCGGGCTCAGACTGGTCATCGTCTACATCAATAGAGTTGTTGAGAAATCTATATGTTCCATTCTTCCTTCAGATGATACTTTATGGTGGTTTGGTGGTCCAGTCCCATCCCGTTCATCTGGGTGCTTCTGGGTTGAAAGGATGAGATGATGACATCACCATTGCCTGATTGGGAGCTCCCTTTGTATCCAGGTTAACTTGCCCACAAAAATGGTACCTATCTCTCTACTCTCAGTCACCCATTTTCAAATTGCTGGAAGGGCAAGTGCTGGAGTGAGTGACAGGAACTCATGCTGGAACTCTTGTGGTGCAGCTGGGGAATGATATAATCCCGAACATTATTTGAAAGTGTAGCAGAATGTTCAATTTCTGAATTTTGCATCCTGGCTTTTAAAATGTACATGAACTTCTGAAAATGTACCCCAACTTCTAGGTGGCATATTTCTCTTCTGTTCTTGCAGGTCCCTTGTTCATTCAAATATTTTTGCCAGCTCTGTTTCCTATGGTCTAGAACAGATGCTTCAAGATTCTTCAAAAAATTGGTTCTCTTTCCACTTAGGAATACTGTGATAAGGAACCTACCAGTGCATTAGCTATGTAAACTGACAACTTCTCAGAGATATCACACCACCAGCAATTAGAAAATGGTACTGCTCACCCTTATTGGGAAACAGATAATTCAAGCGGCCAGTAGTTTTCCTTTGGCCAGTAACCATATCAGGTGGTCTGATATTCTTGCCCGTCTTTTTGCTGAGAAGAAATTTAGGCCATCAACCCTTAAAACTTGATTTATTTCTTAATGCTATTTCTGCCTATGATATAAACCCTCAATATATTTTATGGACACAAGGAATCCATAGCTTGTGTTTGGCCCAGAACAGGAACTCATTAAAATGGAGAAAATAACTGAGAAAGAAAGAATTACAATGAAATATTTCCAATATTGTTTAGTTGGTCCTAATCTTTTCAAGGGGGGGGGGGTGATTTATCTAGTGGTCCTCTTCACATACTGTATATTTGGCCAGCATGGTATTTTTTTTTAAAAAGAAAGTCAGAATGTGTGTGTGTGTGTGTGTGTGTAATTTCAACTTCAGTGTATTCCTTTTCTTGATTTCAGATTTATGCAATCTTGATAATTTGAGGAACCAGTGCTTTGAGTGACTTAACTGGAAAGTTCTGTTGTTGTGCTTTTACACTGAATGAAATGGCAATAGCACTTAGACTTATATAAAATAGAATAGAATTCTTTATTGGCCAACTGTGATTGAACACACAAGGAATTTGTCTTTGGTGCATATGCTCTCAGTGTACATAAAGAAAAATAAAATACATTCATCAAGAATCATAAGGTACAGCACTTAATGATAGTCATAGGGTGCAAATAAGCAATCAAATCATACTAGGAAACAATCAATATAAATCGTAAGGATACAAGCAACAAAGTTACAGTCATACAGTCATAAATGGGAGGAGATGGGTGATAGGAACGATGAGAAAATTAATAATAATAGTAATGCAGATATATACTGCTTTACAGTGCTTTACAGCCCTCTTCTAAGCGGATTATAGAGTCAGCTTATTGTCCCCAACAATTTGGGTCTTCATTTTACCCACCTCGGGAGGATGGAAGTCTGAGTCAACCTTGAGCCTGGTGAGATTCTAACTGCCAAATTGCAGTCAGCCGGCAGTCAGCAGAAGTAGCCTGCAGTAACCACTGTGCCACCGTGAATCAGTGCTAAGTGAAATGTTTCACTTAATATTGTGTTCAGGCAGATTTCAATTTTTAGGGAGAGGCGAACCTTGTCTATTTTAGATAATATTTTACTGTAGCAAAATTCAAACAAATTTCAAAACAATTCAGCTCTAAGGACATCCATAAGTAGCATGGAACTACAGCTGGAGAAACCCCTAAGCATTTCCCCCCGATGTGTTGTAATGAAGCAACAGCTGGAGTGTTGCTCCCAAATTGCTTATACAGATGTAGCCTTCTGGCTACGGTATTTTTCTAGCTACGCATTAAATTCAGATTCAGTACAGAACAGGTCACACTGAACCTTAATATAAAATGTACACTTATGAGCAACTATTGTAGAATTAGAAATTAAGACAGATTTAGATCCCTTCAGCTGTTTGGCATTAAATTCCCTGTCATTGAGATAGGATTTATACTGTAGTTCTAGATTATCTGGAAGGATCCAGACTAAAGATGGCTGCATAAGTTATTGTTTTCTGCAGAGATTGCATATTTAATAATACAACAGTACATGCCATTTTACTTCGCTTTACACGTAATGTAAAAGTTCCCCTTGCACATATGTGCTAGTTGTTCCTGACTCTAGGGGGTGGTGCTCATCTCCGTTTCAAAGCTGAAGAGCCAGCGCTGTCCGAAGACGTCTCCATGGTTGTGTGGCCAGCATGACTTAATGCCGAAGGTGCATGGAACTCTGTTACTGCCCCCCCCAACCTTTCGGACAAGCTCAGTGTCTTAGCCACTGAGCCACTGCATCCCTTCCCTTTACACATGTACCTGGCCAAATGTCATGTTTAAGCTCAGATAGCTTGGTTGAAATCTAGGGTCTCTGAGCTCTCAGATCAGTTCTGCTGTCGGCCATGTAAGCTGCAATTCCTGGCCAATGGGATCCAAAGCAACCATAAAGAGTGGGGCAGGCCAATCCCATTGGGATGAGACAGTTCCTCAGGTAACCTGGACCCATGCCATAAAGGGCTTCTATGACAGTTCATATCCATATTGAAATCCCTTTAACAAAACAGCTAATGGTTCCTTTGTGTTTTGAGCTAGGCTTCCCAAGAGCATGAAGCAAACTCCTGGTGCTGACAAAAAACCCTTTTATTAATTTACGGTGAATTCTGCTCATTCACATCCAACAAAGCCTTTCAAGGGAAGATTTATGGTCACAGACCTTATCTGGCTTGGAGAGCTGACGGCCTGTTATCTGCAAAACTTGACTAAAAGTCACAGAGAGTCAGGAAGCAATTAAGCAAACTAATTGTCTCCTGCAAACTCCACTCCCCTTTCGCTCCTATTTTATTTCCTCTGGGAGGGGCCATTCATCATCCACCTGTGGCCTTAGTGTCGACCCCTGTTCTTTAGCTGTTCCCTTCATCTGGCAACTCTGCGCATGCGCAAACTGGGAACAGGCTCCAGCTGTTCATCTGCCTCATTGATGTCTGACTCTGAAGGCAGCTGATAACTGTCAGAGAGTCATGTACATGTATACATCTGAACTAGACTGTGTTGTTTCTCTGTGACATATAATATATGTGGGTATATGCATAATTTTATATTATTTATTTATTTATTCATGTTTATGTAGTGTATATTGGAGGCAATTCAGCCGTGCAAGCGATAATAGATACACCCATGTTACACCTATCCTCCGCGAGCTGCACTGGCTCCCCATTGGTCTCTGGACGCACTTCAGGGTGCTAGTCGTTACTTTTAAAGCCCTACATGGTATTGGACCCGGCTACCTGAGAGACTGCCTCCTGCCATTCACCTCCCAACGACCAATAAGATTGCACAGGTTGGGCGTCCTCCAGGTGCCGTTGACCGGACAATGCCGGCTGGCGGCCCGCCGAAGGAGGGCCTTCTCTGTAGCTGCGCCGGCCTTATGGAACGAGCTACTCGCAGAGATCCGGACCCTTACCACTCTCCCGGCCTTCCGTAAAGCAACCAAGACCTGGCTGTTCTTGCAGGCCTGGGGCTGTTGATTAAAACCCACGTGATTGAATGGATGATTTTATTTTAAATAATTGTATTTTTAATATTTTTTATGTTTTTATTTTTGTTGTGAGCCGCCCAGAGTCCCTTATTAAAGTTGCAAAGTTTGAGAACTGCATGCAATGAATTTTCATTTAATGTATGCTGATTAGTGTACATTCACAGTGACAATAAAGTTAACCCCAGGGGGGCATTCGCCCAGGTACGCCTGGTGCGCCAGTTGCGACCCTACCTGAACCGGGAGGCACTCACAACAGTCACTCGGGCCCTTGTGCTCTCTAGGCTGGAATACTGCAATGTGCTCTACATGGGGCTGCCCTTGAGGAGCATCCGGCGACTTCAGTTAGTGCAGAACGCGGCCGCGCGAGTGATCGCGGGTGCACCCCGATTCACCCGCATAACACCTATCCTCCGCGAGCTGCGCTGGCTACCTGTCGATCTCCGGATGCGCTTCAAGGTGCTTTTACTCACCCATAAAGCCCTACATGGCAGTGGATCTGGATACTTGAGAGACCGCCTTCTGCCGATTACCTCCCTACGACCTATAAGATCGCATAGACTGGGCCTCCTCCGCATTCCATCGGCCAGCCAGTGTCGGCTGGCAACTACAAGGAGGAGGGCCTTTTCAGCAGTCGCCCCGACCCTTTGGAACGAGCTCCCCGTGGAGATTCGTACCCTCTCCACCGTCCAAGCCTTCCGCACAGCCTTGAAGAACTGGCTCGCCCGTCAGGCCTGGGGATAAGGACCGTTACCCCGCCCGAATATTGAATGTATGGTGTTGATTTTATTATATGTTGTCGTCTTAATGCTGTATTCCCCCTCCCTTGGTTTCTGTGAGCCGCCCTGAGTCCCCTCAGGGAAAAGGGCGGCCTACAAATGTCAATAAAACCAAAACCAAAACCAAACCAATCCAAGGTTCTATGGTATAGATTGTCCACGATATCTTCAGAAGTTAATTTTGCATTATTTTCCCCAACTCCACCCCATGATTTGCATGCAAATAAATTTTCAAGGTCAAAGTCCTGGAATATACTTGATAATTTTACGCCTTCCTGGATCAACACAATTTTGCACTTTGGTCTGCAAAAGATTGGCTAGAATAGAGAATATCCCAAGAAGATAACTGGATTACTTTCATGTCACTGGCTGACCTGGAGACATAATACATTAGTTATACCCAGCCTGATGCCCTTGAGATGAATTGAATTTCTACTCTCATTAGCATATCTGTTTGGGGCAAAAAGCTTGCAAATAAATATTGAGGATGGTGGAAGAAAAGAATGAAGGGAAGGGGGAATTATATGCATAGATGGACAGAAGCTAAAAATAAGTAAAGTAAAAGATAAAAATAAAGTGGCTGGCTTGCATGTCTGTAAGAATATTTGAAAGTCAGCAGACAAAGGAGAAAAATCACAAGTATGGATTGTGGCACAGAAAGTGTGGCATACTGAATTAAAACTACCAATGGGACAAAGGCTACCGTCTCCTGTACCCTGGGAAATTGTCACTATTAATTGGCCAAAGTATTTCAGAATTGCAAAAACAAGAATGTCTTTTTTTATATCTTAATGAGTATAAAAAATGAATGTTGAAATGTGCAAAGGAACCCTAGTCTTCCTTATTATTCTCCAAACCACCTGTTAGGGTTCCAAGTAACACCCCCCAACGAAAGAAGACTCTGAGGCTTGAGGTTCCTCAAAGTTCCATTTTATTAGAGATGTCATATTGGCACCTCTGGGAAAATCCAAATCTGAAAGTTTCCAGGTTTTCCCCACCCAAAAGAAAGCCCAAGTCCCTGCCCAGCACCCACATGTTCATCACATGGTCCAATCAGGCACTGTCCCAACTGTAGATGCCTCCCAGTCATTCCCAGGGGTGGGTTCTGTCAGGCAGTACTGCTGGTTTGCTTGTGAGTGCACCCCCCACACGCACATGCACAGTGCAATTAAAATTGTTCTGTATATGCGCAGAACTGAAAAACAAGATGGTGGCGCCTATGGCATCGCCCAGAGAACCAGTTTGGAGGCGTGGCAGGCCTGGGTCGCTTCCTGTTCCAGCGACCCAGGCCGCCAAACCATTACCGGTTTGGCCAAATGGCTCTGAACCAGTAGAACCCACCACTGGGTCACACCACTCGAGTGTGCGGCAAGATGTCCTTGACTCTTGGAGAAAGGAATGTTATTTTGACTGTATCTCCCATACTCCATAGAATCCCCCCTCCCAGTTTCCCACATCGCTAAATGTGGCAGGCCTGAAGGCCCAATGTAAAAGATGGCTTCCAGGCCTGACGCCACCATCATCCCATATTTCTGTAATTCCCAAAGAACTTTTTGGGGAATCTCTGTACCCCAAATGGTGCCCCCTCTTTTGCTCTTCATTCCAAGCATTGAGGACATAACATTGATTGGCTGAAGCAGTGTCAGGGTTAGTGTTTTATTTTCAAATAAATACCAATGGCAATAACAATTCTATAGCACTCTATAGTGCTTTTTAGCAAAAAAATAACACGAGAATGGGAAATGGAACTGAAAGTAAGAATTCACTTATTGGGGACTCAGCTCAGATTTATGGCTAGGGCAAATCATATTTTTATTTTGGAAAAATCAAAAGTTCAGGAGATATAACACTGATCTGATGATATTGTATAGGGGCAAAAAGGGAATTTTCTTATGTTGGGAATTTGGGAAGTTTTATTATTTGATTAAATCTGCCAAAGATATGAGATGCAGATTTTATTGGCTTTCAAATGGAGGAGGGGGTATTATGTTATAATTTGCCACTAAATTTCAATAGAACAGATTTGGGAATTACAATTGTTAGTTGCGAAGTCGTGTCCAGCCCATCGTGATTCCAGGGACAACGTTCCTCCAGGCCTTCCTGTCCTCTATCATCCTCTGGAGTCCATTTAAAATCACGCCTACTGCTTTGGTGACTCCATCCAGCCACCTCATTCTCTGTAAAGATCTCATTCGCTGTCATCCCCTTCTTCTTTTGCCCTCAATCTTTCCCAGCATTAGGTTCTTCTCCAGTGAGTCCTTCCTTCTCATTAGGTGGCCAAAGCATTTGAGTTTCATCTTCAGGATCTGGCCTTCTAAACAGCAGTCAGGGTTGATCTCCTCTAAGACTGACCGGTTTGATTGCCTTGCAGTCCAAGGGACTCGCAGGAGTCTTCTCCAGCACCATAGTTCAAAGGCCTCCATTCTTTGATGCTCAGCCTTTCTTATGGTCCAACTTTCACAGCCATACATTGCAATTGGGAAAACCATAGCCCTGGCTATATGCACTTTTGTTGGCAGGGAAGTACAATAATCACCCCCCAAATTTAAAAATTGTTTGGAGTGTCCCTGCAGAGGCAGCCTCAGTTTAGGGACAATCAGTCCCTAAACTGAGGCTGAGAATGGTGATTTGTATTTGTAAATGGCATTCAACCCATAAAAATTTATATTTAAAACTATATTTAGTCCTGTATAAAAATATATCACACTTTAAGGAGGTGGAAAATTAATCACCATTTAATCACTACTAAGGCTAAAAGGTAACATATTTCCATATCTCACCTCAGAGTTGCAGACAACTACTATTCCTTTTCTTACCATACCAGAATAATTACAATTCTTCACGCCAGTAATATATATATAACACCGACCCAGGTTGGATTCTGCAGACATATCACCATTTAACTTATATTCCCTCGGCCAAACCAATAGGGGTTTGTAGAGATTCTCAGTTATCCAGGTCATGATGCCTAGAATCTTTATAGACTTTTAGCTATACAATTTGAGATGAACACCCTTTGAATGGTGTGGGAGTAGGAATGAATTTCCAGAGGAAAATTCCAGGCTACAGGAACCAGGAGCACCACTCAGGGGACCCCGAGGACACAGATAAACCTCCAAGTGCTTCAATGACCCTCTAAAAGGATACAGATTACCATCTGTCTGCAAGGAATATAAATCCTTCCATCCCCCACTATCCTGAAGAAGATTATTGGATGAGAAGCGAAATTTCTTCAAAAGAAAAAAAAACAAGATAGTCCAGTTGCCTCCTGAAAAAGCACCTTTGGGTCTACCAATAGGAATTTTGTTCACATAATCTTATCCAGTCTATAAACTCTGACAGCACTTTTTTTTAAGCGTATGCCACATGTTAGCCAGGGATCCCTGAGGTGGCTGGCTGCCTTTGTGAAAGGATTTTGGGGGACAGTGTTTACTTACCCATGGGACTCCTGAAAGCCAGTAGACAATCGGGGTTAGAGTTAGGGTCCTTTTCTATCCCTACACAGTTTATTCGCTCATGGGAATCCAACCACTGAGTTGCCGACCTCAGTGGAACGCAGTCTCAGCGTCTTACCATGTGAGCCACCGCGGCCCCTCTGACAGAACTATCAAATGCCTATTCAGGCAATCCTCAGCATCACAGACAGTAAAATATCCTGCATTTGTGTACCTATAGGCAGAATGTCAACAGTTATAGAAACTAGGAAACAAATGGTTTATTTTGAAATGTCAGCCTCACAGACACATCATTCTCTACCCCAATGTTTGACCATAAACATGTTAGATCACCTGTTAGATCACACAGGGTCGGCCTCCTCCGGGTTCCATCCACCAGCCAATGCCATCTGGCTACCACCCGGGGGAGGGCCTTCTCTGTGGCAGCTCCGGCCCTTTGGAATGAACTCCCCATGGAGATTCGGACCCTCACCTCTCTCCAGGCCTTCCGGAAAGGAACCTGTGCCGGGAGGCCTGGGGTTGATGAGTTCCCCTCCCCTCTCGACCTGTGTGGTTGTGTGATTCTTGGTTATTTTAATTCTTGTATTGTGTTCTATGTTCCCTTTCCCCCTTTTGAGTTGTTCGCTGCCCTGAGTCCCTCCCGGAAAAGGGCGGCATACAAATAAAATAAATCTGAATCTTTTTCCAAAGATTCCAAAGTATCATGTCAGCCACCCCAGTTAATACCTATTTGCATTTCCTTTTCTAGGCTACTCAACTGAAAAGGTGACACACTATAAAAACAGAATTAAAACATGAAAACCCATAAAACCAGTGGTTCTCAACCTTCCCAATGCCGTGACCCTTTAATACAGTTCCTCATGTTGTGGTGACCCCCAACCATAAAATTGGTGTCTCGGTTCCTAAGATCATCAAATATATGTGTTTTCCGATGGTCTTAGGCGACCCCTGTGAAAGGGTCCTTCGACCCCCAAAGGGGTCGGGACCCACAGGTTGAGAACCACTGCATTAAACCATTAAAACATAAATAGAACTAAAAGCATGGGAGACAGCCTTCAAGATCTTCACTGCAATAGTGCTGTTTCATGGACCCTTTATCTTCACAGGATTCCCCGATCAAATTAATTTTAAGGAATATCTGGAAAATCAGTAGAGTTGAGGCCTATTTTATTCTTCAGCTTCTTTTCTTTCATCCACTGCAGCTTGCCTGCATCTGCTATCTTAGCATGCTGATCTTATTTTCCAAGGTGATCTGTTATTTTCGTGCTATGCTGTGTGGATTATTATTTTTTTCTTGTTGGTTGATTTTTGCTTCCAAGTTCTTCGGTTATAACTGCAGCTGTGCTGTATACATCGGTTGGTTCTTGCAGCGATCTGGTGAACATCTTCGATATTATAATATTTGGATCTTTTCATACTGCTTTTTTACAACACCCTTCAATGCAAACGGCATTTATTCTGTCATTTTTTAATTGATCTACATCAGGGCAGTCAAAATTGCAGCCTGTGGACCAGATGCATCACACACTGGCCATGCCAATGCCCAGTTTGGTGAAGGAGAAAAAAGTTACAATATGTCTAGATGTGGTATTCAGCCGGTTTGGATCGGTTTGCCCGAACCAGTAGCAGAAATCACGGGTGGACCTGGCTACCCACCCAGGCTCTATGCCATCCTATTGCAGAGCAATTTTAGTTGTACTGTGCATGCATGCAAGTGGCACATCCCTGAGCAAACTGGCAGTAGTCTCTGCTGGAACCCACCCTTGATTCACATGGGCTTGGGTGATCCTCTAGCTAGGATTCTGCCCATTTTGCAAACCCCCAAATGCCACTCATAGCTGGCCCCTCCCACCCCGCCCCTCCCAGCAGTCTCCACACAGCCCGTTCATCATGCCAGGCAAGTACAGAGGTTCTGGAAGTCCAGAAATGGACCTGTTTCCAGCCTTGGAGGGCCTCCGGAACCTGGGGAAAGCAGTTTTTGCCTTCCCTGAGGCTCAAGGAATGCCATTGAAGCCTGGGGAGGGTGAATCCCACCTGCCATGGTGCAGGAGGCCGACTAGGCCATGCCTACCATGGCCACGTCCACCCAGTAATGGGGCAGCGAACCCATTGCTGTAATTTTTGAAGCGCACCCCTGCTGAATATTTTATTTGTGATCATCTACCATCCTTTGTTCTGCTATTGCTGATTCTCCCTGTTGGGGTTTTTCCCCCCAGTTGTTGTTGTTATTATTATTATTATTTAATTTGAGTTTTCACCATAACAATGTAGGACTGCAGATCAAATGGCGCCAAAATTAAGACATTTGGAAGGTTACAGCATTAACACCCTGAAAGGCAAGATGCCAGGAACACTATTTAAAGTTCCAAAATGAAAGGCTTCTGGATGAAAGATAATTTCAAGAGATACTTTCGCTGTTGAATTGTATTCTACAACCTCCATTGGAACATTTACTCACCCAAGCGTTTGGGTGTTACAAGAGTCCTGTCATATTCCAGCTACTCAAAATATGCTTTGTCAGCCCTGAAATACTGAGATAAAATCCCCCGGCTCCTTCTTTTATAACCCTCTTAGTTAAAAGGAGAAGAGAGATGGAAAGAATAGGATAGGGGGGGAAAAAATCAATGTTTCCATTTCCTTTTTGTACCCTATCTTAGGAACTTAGAAGCCATTATAAGTTCTGCAACTTTCATTGTTTCTTGCAAACCCCCTTCACTTTGCTGTCAATTCTGCTCTAGCTACCAGCTGCTTTTGAACGTTCAGATGTCTCATATTGTGATTCTTTTAATAACACAATTGGAAATATTTTTGCAGCTACTCTGTGACCCCATCCATTCGATTACAGAGGACAAAAACTATTAACTTAGGGCTATCGCATATCTGGATTCTCTTGGGTGGATTCCATTTCTGCTGCTAGTCCTGCTCCGCTGGACTAGGAAGGAAACAATAACCCCACATATCTGGGTCTGAGATAACAGCTGTGGCAAAGAATAGTGGCAGGTAATAAGAGGAAGCTGTGCTGCAGATGGCAATCAGAGAACGATGCTTTTTTTTGTTGATCTCTCTAGGAGACAAGCATCACACCTGCTCTTCTTGATTGATATAAGACAGAGAAGGTAAGACAAGCATAGAAACAATACTAGAAAAGATGATCCATGAATAGCATGGCTTCCAGGGAGGGGGGGGGGTTTCAAAAATTTCAGCAACAGGTTCTCTGCCCAGTTGCTGGGTGGGCGTGGCCATGGTGGGCATGGCCTAGTAGGCCTCCTGCACCATGGCAGGGGGGATTTTCACCTTCCCCAGGCTCTGGAAGTTTTCCTCGAGGCTCTGGAAGTGTGAAAACTGACTCCCCTGGGCTCTGGAGGCCCTCTTGAGGCTGGAAATGGGCCTGTTTTCCCCCCTCCCTGACTATGGGAGATTCCTGCACTTCCAAAATGGGCCACATGGAAACTCCTGGGAGGGGAGGGGAGGGATGGGTGTGACCAGCCAGGGATGGGGTTTGGAGGTTCTCCAAACTGGCCATAATGTTAGCTACGGGTTCTCCCGAACCTGAGCGAACCCATAACAGCCCACCCCTGGTGGTTTCAGAATGCCATCTCGTTATTACAGCAGCTGGAGAAATATCTTGTTAGAAAAACCTAATTTAGATGATAATTTAAATGCAGTCTGTTTGATTTCACGCGTCAAACATTGTTTTCGTGGTAGAGGATTTTTATAAAGCAAACAGAGTTAGGTCTCAAAGACTTTTTGATCCCGAAATGCTGCTTCTGACCGGGTTAGCTCTGTTGGAAGTGAAATTGTATCTGAATTTATGTGGTTTCATTGCGGTCGAGGAGAATGGACGAATGAATGAATTTTGTGCCACCAACTCTACATGATGTTCCCTTTTTTGAAACGTGATGAAGTTGTCAATGTGTTTCTTTTTTTAAAAAAAAGTTGTTTATGGTAAACTGACATTGGACTGTTTAGAAAAGCTTATATATAATTAGAATTGACTTAGAAATGCAGTAAGTAGATATAAACAGCAGTGCTGCATCTTTAATTCAGAGTTCAATGGATCCTGAGATGAAAAGACGATGAGGAGGAGATTAAAATAATACAATCTCTGATACCCGAGCAATATATTAACATGTCATACAGCCTTTAGTAATTGAATCCTCCAAGAATTTGTCTATGATCCTCCGAAATTCATCCACATTACATGCTAAGGCCACCACATCTTAACGTACCAAATTTTATCTTTCCATTATGTAAATAAGTGGTTTTGGGTAAGAAGGACCTTTTCCTGTAATGCAGTACTACCTTTTCTTAATCTTGAATCTCTTTTCTATAGCTTCATTAAATAACACTGGGATTTAATATAATGACTGAGGATGGAAAATTCTTTATCGACTTTCTCCATAGTAAGGCTGCTGTATTTGCCTGATGATTACTAAATGGAAAGAAAAAGATATAAAAATTGAACTCGCAATCTATTGGTAATCTAGACTGAATAATCCTATCTATTCCCACAACACATGTTACTGGGTTAATGGGGTGCAGTGGGTTGTGGGAACAAATTAAGCAAGGTCCCAAAGGTGCTTTTTCAAAAGACAACTTGACTTCCTTTGTTTGCCTTGAAGATGTTTTGCTTCTCATCCAAGAAGATTTTTCAGCAGTCCAGTTGCCTTCTGAAAAAGCACCTTTGGGGCAACCACCACCTGGATGACTGACAGTCTCCACAGACAAATAAAGTAAGGCTTAACTGGCTTAGTTAACTTCTAGAAAATTGAAACCAGCCTTGTCATGGAGGAGTTTAAGCTAATTTCCCCAGAATCAAGACATATAAACAGGAAGATAGCAATAGCAATAGCAGTTAGACTTATATACCGCTTCATAGGGCTTTCAGCCCTCTCTAAGAGGTTTACAGAGTCAGCATATTGCCCCCACAATCTGGGTCCTCATTTTACCCACCTCGGAAGGATGGAAGGCTGAGTCAACCCTGAGCCGGTGAGATTTGAACTGCTGAACTGCTGATCTAGCAGTCAGCTGAAGTGGCCTGCAGTACTGCACTCTACCCACTGCGCCACCTCGGCTCTTTTGTAAATCCAGATAGCTGACTCATTTTGCTGACCCATACTCCCAAGAAATTGATCTGGGAAGAAAGTGCCAAAACTAGCCATGTTCTCTGTAACAAAATTCATTATTGGGGTCCGATAGTAGAGAACAGACATCATCATGCTTAAAGACTTGAATGGTCAAGCTATGTCAATTGTTGCCTACTTAGCTAATGGAGAAGAGAAAATTACTGATAACAAGAAGGTTTAGTAGCACCATTCCGCTGGGGCAAGAAATTATGGGATATCAGCCACAACTGCCAGATCTTGGAAACAAAACCCAAAAGCACAAATAAGAATAGTACAAAGAATAGTATTTGTGTGTGTGTTTGTGTGTGTGTGTGTGTGTGTGTGTGTGTGTGCACACGTGTGTGTGTCCGTGTGTGTGTGTGTGTATCTTCTATCTTCTTCATATGTATGTATGTATGTATGTTCCAGCATAACCCTGGAGTGTCTCAAGCAATTTCAACCAAACTTGGTACACAGATGACTTACCCTCTGGAAACAAATACTGGGGAGGTAAGACACCACTGGTGTGTTTGTGTGTGTGTGTGTGTGTGTGTGTGTGTGTGTGTTCCAGCATAACTCTGCAATAACACCTGGTCCGTTAAGGAGAGCGAGTGTGGCATCCTAGAGCAGCGATTGTTTGTGATGTCAGTTCCTTTGCAGCTTCCTCTAGAAAGCCAGCCATGATGTTCACCCTCCAGTGGACCAATGGGGAAGTGCCTGATGATTTGGGACAAAGTGCTAGGATGTAGATAGGGTGGGAAAGAGGAGCACATGGGAGAGGGAAGGGAGAGGGCAGAGATGATGGGCATGAGAGTAGGGGGAAGAAAGGCCCTTCTCAATGGCTCCCTGTCAGACAAATACTTCAACATCTATAATTCCCCACCACCAATGATTCGTTTGATTGTGTCTTATTAGAAGAGTTTACTGGGCTACTATTTGACTGGGTTAAATCACTTAATTCCTAGCAGTATCTTTTTCACAGTGGCCATAAGTAAACATAATGTGCCATGTGTAGGTTAGTCTCATAAATTTTCATGCCATTATAATATTAGTAGGTTCATTTCTTTATTATTACTATTGCTTTTGTAATGATTTTTTCATGTGAAGTGTGACCTTTCCACAGCAGCCTCATATTGGTTCAAAGTTTTCATTGTTATTTACTGTAATTGCAAGATCTTCTCCCTGACATTAAAGAAAAAAAGAAATGAACTTTCTTCAACAAATCTCCAGTATTAATCTATGATTGTCACCAATGCCTCCTTAATAACAGTTGCAGAAAATCCAGAGGGTGGCTGGGTGTTTTAATCTTTCTGCATTATTGTATGTCACCCAGAGTCACATTTATGAGATGGAGGGGCTACATAAATTTGATAAATAATGTGGACAATTGCAAGAAAACATTTTGTCACAGCAGTTTGGTGGGTTTCAAAAATTGTTCGAACCTACTCTGTGGGTGTGGCCTCCTTTGTGAGAGTGGCTTGCCACCCATGTGACCAGATGGGAGTGGCTTGCCGCCCATGTGACCGGATATGAAGATGCTGACGACACTTGTCAGAACCACCTTAAATTACTTCACACGCAGCACTGGCATCCATAAGAATATGATGTAAACTTGTTTTTTTAAAGGCATCTTTGGTTTGCGTTAAAACAACTTCAACACACGCAATGTTCTGATTGCACCACAAATGCAGTAGTCATCCTTACCTTTCACAGAGGCACTGAGTTTTATAAATATGAGCTTGATAATGTAGAATAATCATATCCAAGGACCAGTGGTGGGTTTCAAAATTTTTTGGAACCTCTTCTGTAGGTGTGGCCTGCTTTCCAGGTCCACTGGTGGAACCTCTTCTAACCGGTTCAGTAGATTTGATGAACCGGTTCTACCAAATAGGTGCGAACTGGTAGGAACCCATCTCTGGTTTACTGGTATTTGACACTTAAGGCCCACTCATTAAAAAAATGGAGCCACATTCTCTAAAAAGAGTCTAGTATATTTTGTAGCCAACTTGCCCCAGCTGACTCACCACAGCCTACTTGTCCCAGGACAACTCACACTATGAAGAGACAACCCAACATAGGACAATTGAATTTAGTGCAGGAAATTAGCACCCACCCCACTCCTAGAAAAATGAAATATTTTAGGAAATATTGAAAGGGCAGAATATTTCCCCCTAAAGGAGAGGCAGAAAGTCAGCCCCCACACCTTTGTCGATGGATCATTAAGGCCTGAGCCAGTCTATTCTACATAACAAAAATCTACCTCCTTCTGGCAGAGCCATAGTAGGAACTGCCCAAAGCCCTTTCATTACATCATCATCCAGCAAGACTCAACCAAGCTAAGGGCTCCTGACAGCTTCTGCCAACCTAGCAGTTCGAAAGCATGTAAAAATGCAAGTAGAAAAATAGGGACCATCTTTGGTGGGAAGGTAACTGTTCTGGGCACCTTCGGCGTTCAATCGTGCAGGCCAGATGACCAACAGTGATGTCTTCAGACAGCACTTGCTCTTCAACTTTGAAACGATGATGAGCGCTGCCCCCTAGAGTCGGGAATGGCAAGCACATATGCGTGAGGGGAAACTTTACCTTTGCTATCTATTATATAAGTACAAAACCAATATTTTGCCTCTACCTGTGACAAACCCAGTTTTGTTTTTGGATGGCAACAGGCATTTCTAGTACTTGTGGGTTTTACAGAGAAGTATCAGAATATGCTTGATTTGTTGCAGGTAAATATTTGCACTAAGACAAATATTTAATCACAGTGATAAGTGTTTATATATTGTATCTCAGGGATGCCATGACATTTGAAGTATGCTGCAAATGAGAAGCATTTTCCCCCCCAAAGTTGGTTTTGCATAGAAAGCAGAAAACACTTTCCTTGGCTTCGAACTTTGTGTTCAATTAAATCTCTTAATAAGCAGACTTCTTTATTACCTTTTCATAGTTAATAAGCTTAAGTACTTGAGATTTTTCTTCAATATTATTGAGTAATTAACATTTGAATTAAATCAAATTATATCCTTTTCCAATCAAACCGAGCACTTTAGGAAAATGCCCTTTCAAAAATTCTCATTTAAACATCCCCAACCCCCCCCCCCATCTGCTTTAACCTGGTAATGAAAAGCTTTATTTGATACATTGGCGTTCAGCTATAGTCAGCAGAGTTCAGGAGCAAAGTTTTCTCCAGCTCTTTTGGTCCGTTCTTATCTGATATAATTAAGGAAACATTTCTTTTAAAGGTTTCCAAAGAGGTGAAAAATGCAGAAAAAAAGGCTGCTGTCTACAAAGGTTTCTCCTCCTCATCTAAATTGTAAAGTGGTGATGAGATCAAAAGCATCCTGTTTCTCCTTGCGGCTGTTCACATTTTATTTAAAGCCAAGGAGAAGACCTTGGTCACATGGCAGAGGAAAGAATTTCTTGAGATATGTGGTGTACTTCCAATTGTCTATGGAGATTCTCAATCATCCAGGTCATGGTTGTCCCAAAGGTGCTTTTTCAAGAGGCAATTTCTTGGAAGATGTTTCGCTTCTCATCCAAGAAGCTTCTTCAGCTCTGACTGGATGGTGGGGAATGGAAGGATTTGTATTCCTTGCAAATATCTGATCATTTGCATTGTTTTTAGAGAGTCATTGAGACTACCTGGAGGTTTATCTGTGTCGTGAGGATAGTGGTGAGTTTCAATTTTTTTTAGAACCTCTTCTGTAGGTGTGGCCTGCTTTGTGGGAGTGGCTTGCCGGCCATGTGACCGAGTGGGAGTGGCTTGCCAGCCATGTGACTGGGTGGGCATGGTCAACTTGTAAAATGTGGTGAAACTCACTTAACAACGCTCTTGCTTAGCAACCAAAATGTTGGCTCAGAAACTGGCATTTGAAGCACACAAGTCTTAAAGCTGTCAAGTTACAAGACCCTTGCACCCCTAACCCTTTAGAAAAAAAAACCCAGGGGTGTTCAAACTTCACAGCTTTAAGACTCGTGGACTTCAACTCCCAGAATTCCTCCTCTCGCTCTTCATCTTGATGATGTGCGGACAGGCAGGGGGAGAGAGCTGGAACCGGTTCTAAACGGCACTGTAGATTTGTGGAACCTCTTATATAGAAGAAGTTAGAACTGGCAGGAACCCACCCCTGCCTGAGGATCACCTGAGTAGTGCAAATGAGGGTGGCACCTTCTTGCTGAAAGGATTGTGTTGTAGAGTGGAGATAGATGGTGTCGTACTGTATCTGTCCCCCTCTGTTGAGAGAGGGCTGTCCAATTTTGACATAGATGGACTCTTTGACCCCTCTTTCAAACCAGTGGTCCTTTCTGTCCAAAATGTGGACTTTGCTTTCTTCAAAAGAGTGGCCTTTGTCTTTTAAATGCAGATGGACTGCTGAATCTTGTCCTGATGGGTTTGTTCTCCTAGGTTTATGAAGTGGTTGTTTTGTTTCCCCAATGTACAGATCTGCACATGTCTCTCTGCATTGTACTGGATATACCACATTGCTCAGTTTTTGTTTGGGTGTTTGATCCTTGGGGTAAAAAGGACAGCTTCTGCCTTTAGTGTATTCTTGAGTTTAAAACGTGCACGTATGTTGTATTGGCTGAAGATTCTCCTGAGCTTTTCAGATATTCCTGCAAGAAAGAAAGAAAGTCCAGTTGCCTCTTGAAAAAGCACCTTTGGGTATACTTACTAGAAGTATCTTAGGGGGTCAGATGTTTTCATTGAAATACTAGAGGCACCATTCATTTTGTCCTTGCTCTTCATGAGACACATGCAAAAGAGGGAGAATTTGTGCTGTGATAATGGAAAGCTCGGTGATGTGATAGTACAATGTCATTTGGGCTTCCATCTTGCCCAACTTCTGCAAACAGCTCTGTGCATCATCATCTCGTAGTTCTTATTCATTCCTCTCTAATACCAGACATAGTGATAATAGTCATGGTGGTTTTTGTTCCAAATGGCATCTTCTGTTATCCAATTCTGTCTTTCTAGGATCTCTTATTTTTTTACTTTACCTAATTTTTTTTTAAATTTACTTTTTTGAATAAAACTTTGGTCAAATAAGCAATTTTATGTTTTTAAAGAGTTATTGGGTGGATTTAAAAAAAATTCTCAGAAAGCTCTAGAAATTACTCAGCACAATTAATATTGAACTTTGGGATTGTCTTCTAGAAAATGTCAGCTTTCAGTTCATTGAGTACTGCATTTGTCTTACATATTTAGGAAAAGTCAAATAACTTAGTGTCATGTGTTGGGAAAAAAATAGAATGGTGGCATTCTACTCTAAGCTTCTGATTCAAAAAACAATACTTTCTGTTTTACCATCATTGTGAGATTAGTAGACATGAACTGCTGTTATTAAGCTATCTGTTATGGCAAAATTAAGATCTGCCTTTTTTACTTACGTAATAATAGAAGCCGACACCATCAATTTACCAAGAGAAGAGAGGTTTTTATTTGTATTGAACGCGTCCAAGAGTTCAGTTGATTCACATCAAACTGAACTGTTTTAGGGACCTTTTGGCAGAGTTTTTATACCTTCAAATTGATTATTACAAATCATACAGACGTCATACAGGCGTATACATGTTTAGGGTCATAAACTTCTTACCTAGGTCATTTCGGGAAGGTTCTTACTTAGGTCAGTACAGGACATTTCGGGAAAGTTTACAAATATTCTGGGAGAGTTACAAATACATGATTCTCATAAGATTCCCAAAACATAATAGGGAAGTAAAGTGAAGATAATAGGGAAGTGAATCTTGGTTACTCATGAAGCAGAAAGGAAGATTGCTAAGATATTGCTAAAGTATTGCTAGCATATGGCTAAAATATCGCTTGTTTACAAGTTGAACTTTGGTTATCTTAAACTGTTACTATGTCGCATGTGCCTATGATTAATGTTCTGTGGTTAACTGTCCACCCAGATTTCCTAATTGCCAACAAAAGCACATTTCTAAGTTCCCCTTTTAGAGATGCAAGAAAATAAGGAACTATCTTTCTTTAGGCAAAAGGGCATACACAAGAGTTCCAAATCTAAGCATTAAAATTAGAATTAGAATATTTAGCCTGATTAAGTATTGGGGGTTCACTTGTGAACCCCATGCTGTTTCATATCCATAACCAAAAATATTAAACTGACAAGGAAAGCTGTGAATCTCAGGGGACAAACCATTATCACTGAGTATCTTCAAAGCTATATTCTTGCTCCTCAACAGGGAGACCAGATCAGAAAATCAACCCCGCAGGAAGACTAAAACTATAGGTTATTGGGATAGGCAATAATAGCCCAGAATCTTGTAAGTCTGGTTGTGCTATGCATCCCCTCCTTGTTATAATCCGTGAATCAGGGAGGCATTGCCTGAACCAATTCCATATTATTATCTTGCTTTCCAGGGCTTAAAGAATGGTTTAGTCCCCTTTGCCGAGGTAATGGTTCTTCCATATTTCTATCAAAGTGATCTCGCTCACTCTCTACACAGTGGGAATAAATACCCTTTAGGTCAGGTTCCAATTTCTCGTTGGAGAAAAATAACCTGTCCTTTGGGAAGGATTTAAGTTTGTCTTTTTTTAACTTTTGCCAATTTGTAGCAAAATGGTGACTCAAACCTCCTCCCACCCCCCACCCCCACGTCTTCTTACTGTTTTGGGATAGCAGCTTGGAAGTTTCTGTTCTCATCAAAAAACCTTTCAGGGATGTATCACCTGGCCTCCACTCTACACCTGATATATGAATGAGAAACGAATGTCACACCTTCTGCTACTTTTCTGGCCATTAAAAAGTCAAATTGTTAGCACTGTAATAATTTTAGCAAGTCTTGTCCATCTAGTGCAGAGACTTGGTGATTAGATGATTCAGACTTTCCTCGCCATCCCTGGGAGATAAATCATTCTTACAGGAGAGAAATAAAAAGAAGCAAAAGAAAACATAAAACTTCTTAATTTAGGCATTGTAATGTGGTAATTTATTATGACGGGCGCTAAATACATGACTTTTGTGATCATTGTGATTTAGCTGTTTAGAATTTTTTTAAAAAATGCTCTGCAAAGACCATAGGATGGCATTGGGTATGCTACAAATGAAGAACTCTATGCCCAGAATATTATAGATCACGAAAGGAGAGTTCAAAATATTACAGATCAGAACATATATGTACATATGTGTTGATGGAGATTCTCACTCATCCAAATAGAGTTGTCTGGAAGTTGAGTCATGGATGCTTTTTTTCAGACAACATTGGCACACTTGGCCAAGAAAGGGAGACAATCAACTGCCCACTAGAGTCAGACACAACTGGACAGGGGAAACTTTTACTTTTACCTTTAAGTCTAGTAAGGATTGCCTATAAGAAATGATTCACAACTGCAGGCTTAGAATAGAAAGATAACTCACAGCAACAGTGGGATTTTCCAGGTGTCTATTGAAAGTCAATTGCTTCCCCCTGCCTGGGATTGAATGCTTTCCAAGCTATTGCCAAAGGTTTCAGTCTAGACAGAAGAGCTCAGAATGCAATGTGGATAATGTCCTAAAATCCCAAAGGTGCTTTTTTCAAGAGGCAACTGGACTTTCTGGTTTTTCTTTGAAGACCAAGAAGAAGCGGAAAAAGCTGAAGAAGCTTCTTGGATGAGAAGTGAAATGTCTTTAAAGAAAAACCAGGAAGTCCAGTTGCCTCTTGAAAAAAAACACCTTTGGGACAACCATGACCTGGATGATTGAGAATTCTCATCGACGTATGTCCTAAAAGCATCTTCAGACGGCTGCTTAGGGGAGCAGAAAGTACCTAGCATAACAAGCACAATTTTGAAGAGTTTGAGCATTGTCCATCTGTGGAATTTGGCTTTCTAAATCTAAAAACTAAATAATACATCTTTTAACTTAGATAATTGTAAGCCTAATGTGTTATTTTCCCTTGGGGAGTTGGGCTTCTGAACAACAGTACAATTAAACAAATGTTTATTTATTAAACTAATTTATAAGGCTGTCCACCTCCCAAGTAAATAGCAATCATACAGAATTATCCAAAATAATTCCCAAAGTTCCGGGCCTTCTTTATTCATCATTTTCTACTTTTCAGTGTGTTACTCATATTAAAAATGAGTATTCTTTTACTTTTGCTAAAGGATTCTGTTTAAATTTTTACTAGGTAGAGGTAGTGTCAGCTTCTATTAACATAGGAATTCAGTGTAACATATACTCTGAGATATAACATATACTCATGAATGATGCCTAAATATTTGCATTTTTCCAAATCTACTGAGGACTTTTACTACTCACTGTAAACAATATAAATTAAAAGAATAGTTTTCAGCATCATATATAAGCTGAAGTTCATTTATTTTAATGTAACTAAAATCAAGTATTCCAATACTGTTGTGCTCGTTTCAGTTATGTTCTGATTATATGAGCCATAACAGGTTTCTCATTTGGCTGGTTTGGCAGCGCAAAAACTTCTTTAAAATAAATAAATGTTATAACGATAGAAGACACATAGAATCTCAAAACACAAGGAACAAAAGCTTTTCTGAAGAGATGTAAGGCATGAGATAGTTTGGGGCAGTAGACGTTTTTTCTTCTTCTTTCTGTTTCTCTCTACCCATCAACCCATAAATATATTAGACAAGGCAAATATGATTAAAGGCAACAGGCAACCACTTCACTGAATAAATATAAAACATCAAATAGATTTCAAAGCTCTTATCGTCTTTCCTTTTAAATCGTGGCTTAAAAACCCAGGAAAATATATCCAAAGGCTCAACAGCCAAGCATCATTATGAAAAGAAACAGAAAGCGGGGCAAGAATAAAATCTCCTACAAAGGAAGGGCCTAGGTACACATAAAGAGGTTATGTTGTTTTTGCATTCTTTTGAAATAATTTGGTCCAGGTGTTGGTATAAGAGAATAATAGAGTTGAAAGGGCTTCTAGTCCAACACTCTGCTCAGGTAGGAAACCCTATACCATTTCAAACAAATGATTGTCCAACCTCTTCTTAAAAACCTCCAGAGGTGGAGCACCCATAACTTCTGAAGGCAAGTCATCCCACTGATTAATTGTTCTCACTGTCAGGAAAGTTCTCCTTAGTTCCAGGTTGGCTCGCTCCTTGATTAGTTTCAATCCATTGCTTCTTGCCTTGCCTTCTGGTGACTTGTGGTGCTTGGAAAAATAACTTGACACCCTCATCATTTTGGCAGCCTCTCAAATATTGAAACGCTGCTATTGTATCTCCCCTAACCCTTCTTTTCACTAGACTAAACATACTCCACTCCTGCAACTGTTCTTCCCACTATGTTTTCTTTACTAATATTTTCATCGTCAAGGTCAGAGCAATCACGTCCCATTTCTAACTAGTGTTAGAAATGTTTTCATATTCATATTTGGTATTCATTTTCACACACCAAGTTTCATTGTTTTTAGTTGTCTTTCAAAACTGGTGGGGGGAAAAAATCTTCAGAAGTTCAGTGTTTGCTGGGAAATAAAAAAAAAAAAATGCAATTCCTGGGGGGATCTGAGGTTTGCAAAAAAGATGGTTCATTTGCTGTAATTTACAGCCTTACATTCAATCCTTGAAGCTTAAAGACAAAGCAATCATTCAACAACAGCACATTCTTTTTTATGCTATAAGATTAGTTAGCAGCCTTGCTGTTGCATTTTTCATCAGTTCAAATATATGGATTACTTTCAAAGTTAATGATCCTATTGAGATTTGCTATTTATATAGACAACAAGACATCTTCATGAGAAGAGTACTCCACTCCTTTACTCACAGTAGAATTCCCTATGCCACCAGGTTCAAAATTTTGGGCTTGGACAACCTAGAACTGTGCTGCCTTTGGCATGATCTAACCACAGTACACATAATTGTCTGCTACAACATCTTACCTGTCAACAACCTCTTCAGCTTCAACCTCAATAATACATGGGCAAACAATCAATACAAACTCAAATTAAACTGCTCCAAACTGAAGAAAATACGACTTCAGCAACAGAGTAGTCAACGCCTGGAATGTTCTACCTGACTCCATTGTTACATCCTCAAACGCCCACAGCTTCAACCTTTAACTGTCTACCATGGACCTCACCCCTTTCCTAAGAAGTCTGTAAGGGGGCATGCATAAGCACACCAGTGTATCTATCAACCCTATCCTACTATCCCCATTTATTTTTATTTATTTCTTTTGTTCATGTCCATGTTTATATTTATACCTGCTATCTTCTACATGTTTGACAAACTAATAAATATAAATACAAATACATGGGTATTTCTTATCAACCTATATAATTTAAGAAAGCATAAACTGGCAAACAATGCAAATTAATTCTATGAATAATTTTTTTGTCACAGCTGATATATTAGGAAGAATGTAAAAACAAGATTTCTGTTATAGCAGCACCTTCATCTTGACTGAAATTAATATTAAGAAAATTTAAGTTGCAAATCAATTTGGTATAATAATTAAAGATAAAAAGATCAGGAAACATAGAGATGGGGACTTCTAATTCTGCATTGACACAAAATCAGTTTTGGGCCATTCATTCTTTCATACTCCTAGGAAGAAGAAGACAATGGCAAGCCACCTCTAAAAATGTCACCAAGGACATCTTACTAGGACTGAAGACTAACTTAGACACACACATTCCCAAAAGAAGAAGTTAGCTACAAATAACTTGGGTTCCCCAGTGGCCAATTTCTACCAAAAAGATATACTGTTGGCAAAGGCCTCATTGATTAATTTATATATATAAAAGGCAAATACCACTCAATCATCACAAAATCTCCAGAACTGTAAAGCCTACAAACTTGAAATTTGGCACATATGTTCCCCTTGGCTTCTAAGTACACACTAAGAAAGGATTTTTTTGAAATGACCATCAGATCATTAGTATTTCTTATATAGTAATTAACATGCTCTGATGCTAAGGAATTCTACTTCCCCTCCCCACCTGAAAAGAACTCTGTTCCAACTGCCAGTTGTCCACATTCCGTTATCTCAGCTGAAACTGGCAGATGTTCCATTCCTTCACTCCAGAGCAGTCTGGGGCTCCTTACAGTACTAAACGTTGGTACCTCACCAAAATGTCTATGCCTTCCACCTATGGAATTGCTTCTGGACTCAAGGTGGAGGGAGCAATATTCCCTTACATATTTCAATCACTGACCACCATTCAGCCAATTTCTCCTGCATAGCCCGATCACATGGTTTCATCACAAAGCATGGGTATCCAGCTAGATAATTAAATTTATATCCTACTTTTCTTTCAGGAGATCAAAGCAGCATACACAGAATTATATTCTCCTATTTACCTAGAATAATGATAGGATGTGTGATAGGATGAGTTGACAGAATAACTGGTCCAAAGTCTATTCATGACCTTCTGTGACTGAGGATGGAATAGAACCTAGGATTTTGCACATCCAGTTCAGCACTTTCATAACTATACTACACTGGATCTTATCTCAAAGTTCCATATTTCTATACAAGAGTGTCCTTTTGCTTCCTCAGGGAAGGGGAACAGTACTTTTAAGAAAGAAACCAATTTTTAGAAGGCTTGGCTGCTCTTTAATGATGCAAACTGCTTATCTACCGAATAAACCCAATGGGTGGGGTTCTCTCCTAATGCCTTCTTTTGAATTGGAAGGAAGAGTCAGAAGTTAGGAAGACTTTCAAAATGATTGCATGCTGAAACGCAAGACATTCGCACATATCTCTTAAGTACTGTAGTATGCTAGCTCAGTCAGCGCTCATGAATTATATTTCTTAGGATGAAACATTCATGTGGCAGTCATTCTAAATCTTATCTTTAGGAAGAAGAAATGGCTGTTAAATTCTGGACTGGTTAGAAATGAGTTATTCACACACCGCTGAAGTGAAGAATGTGTGGCAATAGGGGCTACGTGTGTAAAATGGGTAAACAGGTAAATAACTGTTGCTATAATGGTTGAGTATGATATTGGGTGAGATACTAAATTTAATTGTTCATGTCTTACTCAAATATATGGGATACTAAGACGCATCTATGAGTTGAGTGCCATGCTCAAACAGCACTCTTGACACACAAATGGGTCTCTCTTGGTAGACAAAAAGGAGAGAGAAAAAAATCCTTCTTACTTAAGTGTGCCTAAAGTCTTGGAACCAATCAGACTGCTGGGGAAAAAAAATCATAGATACCTTGTAAACAAGTAAGTTCAAGAATATTGCCCATTATTCGTGAGAAAAAATAAAAAAAATGAAATCATTAGAAAGAATTGGAATAGAATCAATCTTAAAATACATACAAAAACAGCATGTTAAGCATATTTCTCAATTGGAAAGTATGTCTTGGGATTCTAGAATTTAGAATAACAGAGTTGGAAGGGACCTTGGAGATCTTCTAGTCCAACCCCCTGCTCAAGCAGGGAACCTATACCATTTCAGACAAATGATTGTGCAACCTCTTCTTAAAAACTTCCAGAGTTGGATAATTCATGACTTCTGGAGGTATGTTGTTCCTCTGGTTAATTGATCTAACTGTCAGGAAATGTCTCCTTAGTTCTAAGTTGCTTTTCTCCTTGATTAGTTTCCACCCATTGCTTCTTGTCTGCCCTCAGGTACTTTGGAGAATAGTTTGACTCCCTCTTCTTTGTGGCAACCCCTGAGATCATGTCGCCCCTAGTCCTTCTTTTCATCAAACAAGAGATACCCAATTCCAGTAACCATTCGTTATATGTTTTAGCCTCCAGTTCCATAATCACCTTTGTTGCTCTTGAGAAGGCCAAAGAACATGAGGCAGACCCAGAAGAAGATGAAGAGAGAACATCAAAGTCATCCTACACCATGGTCAAATAGCAATAGTTGAGGCCACCAGAAGTGCAAGAACCAGTACTTTGTGTCTCCCTCAATATCCGAAGTGCTAAAAGATGAAGTAAAGAAGAAGACTCATGAGACTTCTTCTTATGAGTCTTCTCATATTCTCCATTTAAAGTACTTTTTAAAAAGAAATTGGATGAGACTTGATGGAGAATGTTGGTACTTTTTCTATCCATCCTTGGAAAAAGAACATCTGGGAATATCAGCAACAGTATTTTTCCTACAAGGATATACTGTAGATTGTGGATGATCAGTGCATACTAACTACAGTTCCTGAATACTTATTGTTCTTCCTTGCCTTTCAATCCAGTTATTACTATGTTGCTTGTAATTCAGAAAAAGGTTAAATACACCTTCAGTGCAACCAACCCATGCACTAATTGTAAGTGTAAATTGAATACATGGCAAAGGGATTGAGTCACTCATACGGGAATAATTAGGCTTATGCCGAAAGCATCCAAAATAATGCAGATCTTCAGGAACTTAGTTAATTTAAGCAAAAGCAAAAGTTATTAATTTCCCAAGACCTTGAAGTTAAATGAATCCCCGCAATTCAGTTACATAATTTGATCCACCAGAGAGAAATATAATGTTAAGGCCTCAGGTCATGGGTCCTTACTTGAAATTTAGAAAAACCTGTAGTTTTGTGCAGAAAGAGTTATATGGAAATTTACACACACACACTTATACATATATAGAGAGAGAAAGTAGAAAGAGATAGAGAAAAGAAAGGGAGGATGAGGAGAGAGAGGAGAGGCGGGGAGAAAGAGAGAAAGGAGAGAATGAGAGAGGAGAGAAAGAGAGAGAAGAGAGAAGAAAAAGAGAGAGGAAAGAGAGGAGAGAGAGAGGAGAAAGAAAGGGAGGGAAGGAGGGAGAGAGAGAGGGAGAAAGAGAGAAAGAGAGAGAGAGAGAGAGAGAGAGAGAGAGAGAGAGAGAGAGAGAGAGAGAGAGAGAGAGAGAGAGAGAGAATAAATATAAAAAGGAACAAAATTCTTTCAGCCAAATGGGCAAATAAATTCCAAATGATCTCACTGCAGAATGAAAAATGATATTTTCTCATTATCTTTATCTTCTCCCCTCCCCCCTTCTGCTCTGCTCCCCCAGGTAGTATTAAGTGTTCTAGTTTAAATATCAAAATTTGCATTATTAAGGAACTCAGTTAAAATAAATAACATTCATAATTTATTTGCATCTTTAACAAAAGGTTGCTAGTGGATGGAATGGAGAAATAATGCAAGGAAGAGAAAGATAATCAAGTATTAGAAGTAAGTTTCAGAGACACATCAAGGTTATGAGAAGTAACTTATATTACAGTTACATCCAGTGGTGAAATTCAATTTTTTTACTACCGGTTCTGTGGGCGTGGCTTGGTGGGCATGGCAGGAGAAGGATATTGCAAAATCTCCATTCCCACCCCACTCTGGGGCCAGCCAGGGGTGGTATTTGTCTGTTCTCTGAACTACTCAAAATTTCCGCTACCGGTTCTCCAGAAATTTGCTAAATTTCACCCCTGGTTACATCTGACACAACTTTTCAGTACTTGAAAAGATGCCCCGTTGAATAAGGTGAAGACTGTTCTCTAACATCCCAGACTGCAGGAGGTAGAACCATGGTCTGAACCAAGCAAGAAGTTTTTAGGTCAATATTAGGGAGAAAATTTCATTGGTCAGAGTGCTTCGATAGGGAACCAATCATGGAGCTAGGAGGTCAACTCCACATAATTGAATAGCCCCAAACAGAAGAGACTGTAACTTGGATTGTTGGCATGAATTTGATGATTTAAATGACTCCTTTAAACTTTAGGACTGTAGGAATCCGTGTTGTAGCTAGTGGATCAGACAACCTGTGATTGCATATAGCTGTGATGGCAAAGCTATGGCAAACCTGCCAACCTTTCTGATTGACAAACTCAGCATCTCAGTCACTGAGCCACTGCGTCCCTCATTACAGTTGGTGAAATATCCAAGTCTAATCAGAGATGTTCCATAGACTGGAGTCATCTAGGCTACCAGTGTCAAAGTTTGATCAAATAACATCCTCAAGTACAAAGATGCTTCTTAAGTGAATATTCAACCTGGATTTGACCGGATAAACATCCATCACATTGTCATGATGACCAGCAAACCAAAATATCATTGTCTTCTCCAGATACTTTTTCGTCTCATTAATTCTTGCCTGGACTCTGTGATTTGGGCATTTCCTCTGTTCTGAAGCCACTGGTCTACTTTGCCCCCTGATTCAACATGGTCTCTTTTCATCTAAGGAGTTTCTGATGCAGTCATCATCAGAAACCCCAACTATTCCAGCCTATCTCTGCCTAGTCCCATTTAGGTATCCAAAATTGATATTCATTTAATGAGACAAAACTGGTAGACTGGTAGAGAGAGTGGGGGGAGAATGAGAGAGATCATAATTTTGTTGCCTTGAAGCAGCATGTTTGACAGAGCTTGGCAGGAAAGGCTTGGCACATCTTCTCATGGACATATGGAGTCACAGAATATCATGTACAATTAAATGGTGATTTATACAATAAATCAATCACTAATGTGATTGTACGTGGTAAATTAACTTGGTAGTTTAAAAACAGCAAGAATAAGAGATGAAGTTAATCACCTGATTCTATTTAGCTTCTTTTTCCTAGAGGCTATGATTCATTAAGAAACGAAAAAAGAGAACGGAGAAAAAGATAATGGGAAATCATACAGTGTAGCCACTGTGGCATTAATCACAGAATTAGTGCATGTATGAAAAGTCAAGTATTTATTTCAATTTACATTGTAAGTCTTTTCCAAGCTCATGCCTAGATTGGTTCCATCCTGCAGATATGTTGGATGACCAATTCATAGTTCTCAATCAACACAGTTGAAAAGTAGAAACCCAAAAGTAATACAACAGAGGGAGAATTAAGTGTTGGTGTTGCTATTAGTAGCTTCTTTTCCTGAGAAAAGTATTGAAGTCCTTCATCTTTTGAGTGACTGTTTTCAATACACTCTGTTCCTACGGATTTTATCTGCCTACAAAAAGGCTGAGGAATAGAGAGGCTTTTTAGGCATAACTAATGGGAAAATTGTACAGTGAAAATGATGTTTAATGAGAAGAGGAGGAGGAAGAGGAGGGGGAAGGAGGAGGATGTTTAAAAGCATAACAGGGATAGTCATACTTACTATTTGAATAGGAGACAACCTATTGCGCCATATGAATATGTTTTTTGAGCTTCTTTAGTACTAGATTTATATACTGCTTTATAATGCTTTATAGCCCTCTCTAAGTGATTTACAGAGTCAGTCTCTTGCCCCCAACAATCTGGGTCCTCATTTTATCCACCTCGGAAGGATGGAAGGCTGAATCAACCTTGAGCCTGGTGAGAATCGAACTCCTGGCAGTTGGCAGAATTAGCCTGCAATACTGCATTCTAACCACTGCACCACCATGGCTCTTTATATTCCTTATAGTCTTGATTTCATTGTAAATTCTACTTCAGTTTGAACTGTTGAGTCTTTCTTGAATTTCCTGATTCCAAAATAAGCAGGGATCCATGTCATTGAGGTCAACCGTTCACAAGTTTGGACAACAGAATGGACAACAAAGTTCACCAACATACATATATTTTTATTTTATGAAGATAACTTTTAACTTACAATATATGGCCTAGGCTGCAAATATTCAGAAGACAACAAAAAACCCAACTTTTCTGCCATGCTGCCATATATATATTTTGAAACCAAGATCTGATAGACCTATTTTAGGGGGGAAAAAATGATTTTTTCTTAGCATTTCTTGAAGCTATTTTGCATACACTCATATCATTTGAGTGGCTGTTGGGAGAAATAATCAAATTCACAGATCCACCTGAATTTCTAAGTCCCAGGGGAGATGGAGACTTATTTGAGAAATGCTGCTGTAACCGATACTTTGCATTTTTATTTTTAAAGGCAGTGTTTATATTTTATTTTGCATAATTATGATTTTATGAAGTAGTTTTTAGTGAGATAGATGAGTTTTAACTCCAACATAGATGTTGCACGAATGTATTTATTCATGTACTTAACAATATCCTGAAGGGCTCTGGGCAGTGAACTACAAAGCATAGAAACAAAGTTCAAAAACAGGAAGCAACTAGTGTAAATCCTAAAATTATTAAACATTCATGGGGTGGACACCCATAGTTAACTAGGCCAACGGAAGACTAATATAGTTTTTTTATCTAGTTACAAAATACGAGGTATGATGCAAACAACAGTCCCTTTGGGGCAGCAGTAGGTTTCACATTTTGTTCCCACCGGTTCACCCCGCATGCACTTGCTTTGTAGTCACATGTGCCCCATCCATGCATGCGCCCGGCCTTCTGAGCATGCACTTTGCTCACATGAGCACCTTCCTCGCATGTGCCAGGCCTCAAAATGTGCCTAAATAGGGGCAGGTGGGTGTGGGTGTGGAGGTGGGTGTGGGTGTGAAGGTGGAGATGGGTGTGGAGGTGGGTGTGGAGCAGTGGTGGGTTTCAAATTTTTAGAACCTCTTCTGTAGGTGTGGCCTGCTTTGTGGGAGTGGCTTGGCAGCCATGTGACTGGGTGGGCGTGGCCAACTTGTAAAATGTGGTGAAACTCACTTAACAACACTCTTGCTTAGCAACCAAAATGTTGGCTCAGAAACTCTGGCATTGAAGTGTGCAAGTCTTAAAACTGTCAAGTTACAAGACCCTTGCACCCCTAACCCTTTAGAAAAAAAAACTTGTCAGCTTTAATAGCAATAGCAATAGCAATAGCAGTAGACTTATATACCGCTTCATAGGCCTTTCAGGCCTCTCTAAGCGGTTTACAGAGAGTCAGCATATTGCCCCCAACAATCTGGGTCCTCATTTTACCCACCTCGGAAGGATGGAAGGCTGAGTCAACCCTGAGCCGGTGAGATTTGAACCGCTGACCTGCTGATCTAGCAGTAGCCTGCAGTGCTGCATTTAACCACTGCGCCACCTTGGCTCTTAAGACTTTAAGGTTTAGATAGGACTCTTAGAGGCGGGCGGGGTGATTAGTGAGCCAGCCAATCAGTGAGCGGCGGGCAGGGCAAGCGTGGTGCGGACGGGTGGAGGAGGGAGTTGGAACTGGTTCTAAAAGGCACGGTAGATTTGTGGAACCTCTTCTATAGAAGAGGTTAGAACTGGCAGGAACTCACCCCTGGTGTGGAGGTGAGTGTGAAGGTGGGTGTGGAGATGGGTGATCCCACCTGCAATTTCTGCTATCAGTTTGGGTGAACTGGTCCAAACCGGCTGACTACCACCTCTGCTTCAGATGTTGGCGATCATGTTGGCGATCCTATTTTTATTGACAGCTGCACGAAAAAGTGATGCTGAGTTTTGTCCAAACCTGTCCCTTAGATTTTTGAAGCCATGATGTTCTTCTTCTGCCTGGACCTCTTTTGCCCTCAATATTTCCCTGGAGGATTAAGTGAAGGATGCCATATTTTTCTGGGTGTCGCATCACATGTCCAAGATATTCTAACTTTCACTTTTTAATGATTTTCCCTTGGCTTTCCCAGGAGGCTTATCACCTCCTCATTTCTGATTTTGTCAACCCAACTTCTATCTAACAGCCACCTGTCAATGGGAATGTCAGCATTGGAAGCCATATTAACACCGGAAACTTCCATGCTGCCACATTCTTGTGCCTGGGAAATTAGGAGGGGGGATTTAGTAGAGGGAATGTAGTTAGACAAAATAGCATTCTTCTTTTTGGTAAAGGTCATGTCATTCCTGCACTTGGAGGAGAAGTTATTGAAGTGATGTCTCGAGTTTGGAGGGATTGGGATTGGACCAGTGGTGGGATGCCAATTTTCTTACTACTGGTTCGGGTACACTCCTGCACACACTTGTGCTGTTCCTGCACGCACTCATGCTACTTCTGTGCATGTGCAGAAGCGTCCCGGTGGGTGAGCGGAGCCTCCCGCCGCCACTAATACCAGTTTGCCCAATCCAGGCAGAACCGGGAGCAACCCACCTCTGGATTGGACCATGTGATGGACTGATGGGTGCAGAGGTTGGGTTTGGACTTTTGACTTACTGAGGGAAAACCCGGAAATCTCAGATTCGGGTTTTCCCAAATGTCCCTTGTTGCGTCCTCCTGACACAGCCGGCAGCCAAGCCCCACCCCGCCGCAACCTGATTGGTCCAGGCGCAGTTGGCTGCCGGTGGGAGAATTGTGCCACTCCCATTGGCTGGCCGCCTGACAGCTATCCATATAAATAGCTGTCAGACGGCGCTGTCCTGCGTGTGAGTCCTGAATAGTTGTTGCTGTTAAAACCTGTTAAATAAAGTTCTGGAAATCACCTCACGCCTCGCCTCGTATCTAAAATCCCTGTATACCTACACTAATAAATGGGAGCTTGGAGAAAATGCCTATCTCTGAGTTTTTCTATCGGAGTTGGGTATTTCTGGAACGATTATAAGGTGTGTACGAGACAAAAATACCAAAGTAATTCTATGTTTAATATGTTAACTAATTAATTTAGAGCTTGAATAAAAGTACTGATTCAGCTGATCAACTGTTAACCCATGGCGGACATCCAAAGGTACCTTCAGTCAGAAAAATCAATATGGCAACCTCAATTTAACGGTCATAGCCATCTTGATTTGTTTAAATTTCCTGCAGACACCCTGATGAAGCTTCTTTTAGTGTGGGGTTGAGATCAATTGTCCTACTTCTTTCCTTCAAAAGGCTCTACAGAGCCTTCAGCTCCTAACAACACAAGGAGAGGCTTTTCTTCTAAGTCTCTCTACCTTCTAAGAGAAGTTTGATGGGAATCCAGATGATGAAAAAAAAGAAGAACTTGCTTTTAATTTCTGGAGCTTCTACCGAGCGTTATCCATTGTTATTCCATTGGCAGAGAAGGTTTCTTTCTTTTTATCTAAGCAGACCTTTGATGTCTAAGCTGGTTTTAGCTGTTAAAATTGTGTAGAGATGCTGAGAGATTTTTTTTTTCCCCTTTAGTCATGGCTTTTTTTAATGAGTTTTTAATTATGCTCTTCCTGGTGATTTTTAACTAAATTATTTTTGCTAAGCTCCTTGGATACCATTCATTGGCAGAAAGGTAGAAGAGAGATTTGGGGAAATTCTATATTTTTAATAAGTTCCCTTTTAATTTCACAAAAGAAAAAAATGCTCTTGAAATTTGTTTCAGTAGAAAGAACCTTGGTTATTTATTACGGAAGTCATGCAATCAGCAATATACAAATAGAAGTTTAGTTGCAATCTAATTGCTTCCTCTGTAGTTTTTGACCATGTGGATTGCAATATACAGTTTGGTCCATCGTGTGAGTAGGCCCAAGTTATACCATCTCATAATAATTTCCTTCCCTAATTTTGTTTTGTCTTTTTATGACAATCCCTTGGGTGGAGTTGCGGCAACTGAATGGAGCTTAGCATTTACTGGCCAGGTGCCCTTCCTGTCGCCAATGTGGAGTTCGCAGCTTTGTGCCCAGAGAGAGAAATATCTGCTGCTCCTCACTGTGAGGTGAGAGCTCCACCTCTAGGCTACCATGCCACTTAACTTTCTTCCCTAATGAAATGAAAAAATAATGCTTTCACGAGAAGGCATAGCTAATATGATCCATTGCAGACATGTGATATACTCAGATGGATTCAAAACAGTGAATTTTGGATTCACATAGTGAATTTTGTTGGAAACGTGGAAGTGTTGGAGGTTGTTAATCCTGAGGAAATAGACAAAATCTTTGGAGAAATTCCACATTGAATGAGATTCCTGATGCTCCTGATTATTGAGAGCACATCTGGATGGAACAATGCTTATGACTGAGTAACTCCTTATTATGACAAAGAGGAGGTACAGTACCATTCACCCAGTTTCTTTAGATAATTTGCCACCCAATGTCCAACTTTGGCATCGGGTGGCATCTTTGGCAATCCTCTTTTAGGACCATTTTG
This sequence comes from Thamnophis sirtalis, assembly GCF_051295495.1. Classification (NCBI taxonomy): domain Eukaryota; kingdom Metazoa; phylum Chordata; class Lepidosauria; order Squamata; family Natricidae; genus Thamnophis; species Thamnophis sirtalis. Next base: position 14,070,813 of record NW_028261388.1, read on the forward strand.
GGGAAAAAATGATAAATCAAGAGCTGCAAAGGACATTAGATGGATTATATCTGACCAACACTAGTTACTTTCATAAAGGCAGAGCTTAGATAAGGTGAATAGATCTCTCAGTGATCTTGAGTACCATTAGACATTGTATATTTCTGGACCACTTGCAAAAGTTAGGATTTAGAGTTAGAGATATTATAATTTTGTGATAATTCCACTTTTTTCACAAACGGATGGTTCCAGTTGCTGGTTGTGATAAAAGGGTTTGAGCCTAATGCATATTATAGGGATAGGGATTTTGTTTATTATTTATACTGAGAAGGATAGAATAGAATAGAATAGAATAGAATAGAATAGAATAGAATAGAATAGAATAGAATAGAATAGAATAGAATAGAATAGAATAGAATAGAATAGAATAGAATAGAATAGAATAGAATAGAATAACAGAGTTATAAGGGACCTTGGAGGTCTTCTAGTCACACTCCTGCTTAGGCACAAAAACCTACACCACTTCAGACAAATGGTTATCCAACATCTTCTTAAAAACTTCCAGTGTTGGAGCATTCACAACTTCTGGAGGCAAGTTGTTCCAGTGATTAATTGTTCTCACTGTCAGGAAATTTCTCCTTAGTTCTAGGTTGCTTCTCTCCTGGATTAGTTTCCACCCATTGCTTCTTATCCTGCCTTCAGGTGCTTTGGAGAATAGCTTGACTCCCTCTTCTTTGTGGCAGCCCCTGAGATATTGGAACACTGCTATTCTTGTTCCTCTTATTTTTTTCCAAGGGGCTGATCTTACCCTGTTTATATTTGTTACAGTTGAAGCAGCACAAAAGTCCCAGAAATAAATAGAATACATTGATCCCTCTCCAGAATTTGTGAAAGAGGCATCATTTGAAAAGTTGTGATTTCTAATGTAATATTTTGAACTTTGAATTTCATGCAAGAAAGGCTGCCTACTGATAGGGTGAACTAAGAACTACAATTGCAATTAAATGGGTTATAAATGGTTTTTCTAAAGGCTCACTAAAAATGTAGCGTTATGAAGTGATGAATTGTTCCATTTTACTACTGAAATTTTAGAGTCTAGGCCTTGAGAATTTATCATGCATGCTTTTAATAGTAATACTATTATGTAGCTGCCACTGCTGAAAGTTTCCTCCACGTTCCCATATCAGGTTAAGGGTGTAAACACAGCTCAGCTCCTTCAAAGGTGTTCTTTGATTGTACAATAGAAGCAAATGAATCACCTCCAGTTCTCAGGTTAAAATTACCTTCCCTTGTGATGAAGCATTTTTGGGGAAGGCAGAACTTGGCAGGGTGCAGGAATTGGCTCCCTGTCGAGATGTGGTTTATTCAGAAATATAAAATAATCAGTCCAACATTTTGTTTTATTACTGTAAATCAGAAGATATTTTGGTAGCTTTTAAGACAACCGTAGAAAATTCTACAATGTTGCTTTCACAGTGAAATATCAGAAATAAGAATGTAAGAAAAGGAAATCTGGATTAGACTCCAAACCACATACGATTTTCAGATAAATGTAGCTCAGGATTCTCTGACACATAGTGACCAAATTATTGCAAAGGTCATAAAACTGGAATGTGGGAAAGATAAAATGAAGACTGGGTAGATTGGGATGCTGCCAAACTACGAGTGTTAGAAACCCAGTAGTTATCTATCTATCTATCTATCTATCTATCTATCTATCTATCTATCTCTCTCTCTCTCTCTCTCTCTCTCTCTCTCTCTCTCTCTCTCTCTCTCTCTCTCTCTCTCTCTCTCTCTCTCTCTCTCTCTCTCTCTCTCTCTCTCTGTGTGCATGTGTGTGTGTTCCAGTCTAACTCTGGAACGCCTCAAACAATTTCAACCAAACTTGGTACACAGATTATTTACCCTCTGGAAACAAATACTGTGGGGGTAAGACACCCCTAACACCCCGAGGGGTGTGTGTTCTGTTAAGATACAGCCTGTTGTGTCCTAAAAATGGCTTCTACTGTACAACGCTGTGGAGTTGCCATGGTACCGGCTCAGTGGTGGGATTCAAATAATTTAACAAATGGTTCTCTGCCCTAATGACCAGCTGGGTAGGTGTGTCTTGGTGGTCATGTGACTGGGTGGGTGTGGCCAACTCAACATCACTCACATTGATGGGCTCTTCTCCTTAGCTGTTACAATGTAACTGGAGAGGCAGTTTCTGTAAGCAGGGCAATAAAGATTAGGCTAGAAACAATACCAGAATGTTTCCTTCCTGCCTTCCTTACAGGATTAGCCCTGTAAAGTGGGAAAAAAACCAAATGAGATTTCTTCCAACAACCAGTTCTCCCAACTGCTTAGAAAGTTAATAACCGGTTCTCCCGAATAAGTGCGAACTGGCTGAAACCCACCATTGTAACGGCTTCACAGTACTCTACAAGGAGGCTCCCTCTGATAAGAGGAAAAATCCAACAATAGAAATTGCAACGACATCCATGGAAGAAGGGTTGGGATAAATAAATACCCAGGCAGCATTGAGTCATCAGCTAGTGTACAATATGATTGCGATGTTGCTGAAGATCAGGCCTTATTTATTTGTTTGTTTATTAAATTTATTTGCTGAAACATCTCTGGGCAGCTTTTTGCTACCCATCTCATAACTAAATGACTCTGGGTAGCGCTACTCTTTGTCCAGATCTGTGGAATGCTTTGGGAAAATATATTTGTGTTATGAATTTTCTCAATTTTAAATTGGCTTCTTTTTAGTATTGTAAGAGTATTGCTGAAGTACCGTATTTTTCGCACTAGAAGACGCACCTGACCATAAGACATGCCTAGGTTTAGAGGAGGAAAACCAGGAAAAAAAAAAACCAGGCGGAGTCCGAGAGGACCACAGATAGGTGTCCTCTCAGGTGCCAGCTCTGCTTATTGACTCCTGCACTGTGGAAAAGAGACAGAAGAGACAGGCAATGACAAAGACAGAAAAGGCGGGGTTCACCACTGTAAAAGGACCCTGACACCATGGCCCAGCTGCTATTCACCAAAGGACCGGCACTGCCATATAGACATTCCTACCCACTTTTTTGCGGGGGAAAGGTGTTTTATGGAGCAAAAAATAGGTATATGCTGGATTGCGATATGCAGTGCTGCCTGGAAAGAAATCTGATGGACTTGACATTTATTTCAGAATTGTTATGTTCTGGGTGAAGAATAGTGGCGAGGCCTGAGTGACTTCTAACTGCTCTTTATTCAATACTGCCTGTGAGGCAACTGTTTCTTTCTGGCTGACACAAATCCTTTTATAGGGAAGCTGATCAGCCCACAACCAATCAGGAGAGAGTATTTTCCCACTCCAACAGAGGACCAGACTGAGAACTTCAACTGACAACTATATACAATGCATAACAAGAATAATCCTCAATAAACCTTATTCCTTCCCTTTGTTTGGGAAATTACTATGAAATTGCTTGGTTCAATGGCACCGCTTTCGAAAGTAAAAGTCGCTGGGAACATGAATCGAAAATTATGAAAGCAGCATGGTTTAAAGGAGTGAATTGAAAAGCAGTGACTTTTTAGGAAAGATAATAGCCTGTGGCATATTTAATTGATAGACTCATTGCAGTCAGTGAAAACATCTAGTTCTGTGCACTGAGTTTGCTTGATTTCACTCAAGTCAATCTGAACTTGTCATTCTAAATATCAGAATGAACAAAAGTTTGCTTTGTCTTTAAAAAAAGGAGAGAGATTGCTTGCTTTTTTGAGTGACAGTAAGCACAGGTTTGAACTGAGCCATTTATCCTCAAAGTTCATGTAACAGTTGGACTTTTTCATGAAATGTATCTACTAGTCGTTATATGAGAGCTAATATTTAACTTGATAACATAGCTTCTCTTGAAGTCATGGATTGTTACCATGTCAAAGGACCAACATCCTGAATATATGTCAATACAATAAACTGAGTTTTTGAGAAGCAACCAATGTATTACCTTCCAAGATTTTGGTCGCCAGGATGTAAAAAGGATGTGGAGACTCTAGAAAGAGTGCAGAGAAGAGCAACAAAGATGATTAGGGGACTGGAGAGTAAAACATATGAAGAACGGTTGCAGGAACTGGGTATGTCTAGTTTAATGAAAATAAGGACCAGGGGAGATATGATAGCAGGGTTCCAATATCTCAGGGGCGGCCAGAAACAAGAGGGAGTCAAGCTATTCTCTAAAGCACCTGAGGGCAGGAGAAGAAGCAATGGGTGGAAACTAATCAAGGAAAAAAGCACTTAGAACTGAGGAGAAATTTCCTGACAGTGAGAACAATTAATCAGTGGAACAACTTCCCTCCAAAAGTTGTGAATGCTCCAACACTGGAAGTTTTTAAGAAGATGTTGGATAACAATTTGTCTGAAGTGGTGTAGGGTTTCCTACCTAAGCAGGGGGTTGGACTAGAAGACCTCCAAGATCCCTTCCAACTCTGTTATTATATTATATTAGAAGTGGATGGAATAGCATGAAAATGACTGAGATAAAACAGACCAAAATGTACTAAGACAGGTAGTTGTTGACCCTAGCATTAGCAAGCAATGCTAACTGAGACACAGGTATAAGTGAAGCTGGTAAGTTATTCTTTTACCAAAATGCTGTAACAAAGCCTTGATTAAGCATGTTGATGATGGAATGCAGTGTTTATAGATTTATTTGGTGCTAACAATAGAAAGCGTCCTCACTTATTGCATTACGATATGGTATGCTGGCTTGACAACCGCGGATAGAAAGACATTACAGAGGCACAAAACAGGCTGTCCCCTGACATCAATAGACAAAATCACGAGGACTCACTGCCTTAGAAAAGTGAGGAAAATCCTCAGGGATGACTCACACCCTGGCAAGCACTTCTTTATTCTCCTATCATCGAGATTATGGTAGGAGAAAATGGAAGGAAAAATTTATAATATTCTGGGTTAATGCACTCTGGGGAAAAACCTGTTAAGTGATTGGATGGGTTGGATCAAGGAAGGTGGTCTCGATTGCTTAACCTTGTGAAAGTGATATAAAGACCTGATAAGTGTTGTGGGGATTTTTATGTGTTGCTAGTTAGCTGCTAAGGGACACAGTGGCTCAGTGGCTAAGACGCTAAGCTTGTTGATCAGAAAGGTCAGCAGTTCGGCGGTTCGAATCCCCAGTGCCGCGTGACGGAGTGACCTCCCATTACTTGTCCCAGCTGCTGCCAGCCTAGCAGTTCGAAAGCATGTAAAAATGCAACTAGAAAAAATAGGGACCACCTTTGACGGGAAGGTAACAGCGTTCTGTGCGCCTTCTATGTTTAGTCATGCCGACCACATGACCACAGAGACATCTTCGGACAGCGCTGGCTCTTTGGCTTTGAAACGGAGATGAGCACCGCCCCCTTGAGTCGGGAATGACTAACACATATGTGCGAGGGGAACCTTTACTTTACCTTTAGTTAGCTGCTGGCGTGCCACTTTGCTGTTCTTTATAGCAGTATAGAATGTGGATTATATAGGTTGTGTCAAGCACTAGGAAATCAGGAGATTCAGGAAATTCAAATGAGTATAAAGATTTGTTGCTCTCTACAAGAGTCTGACCATGAAGGGAAATGTGAAGGGAAAGATAAGAGAGGCATTTGAGGTGGGGCTGGCCTTAGATATCTTGTGGGTGTGAAGGGACTCGTGATTTATGATGTGCTTGATCCCTCCCTTGCGCTCAGCCTGATCATCTCCTGCAGGTTAAAAGTGAATTATATTGCAAAATTTTCTAATTATATTGTGATTTTTATGCAGGAGTTCCATGATTTCTGAAAATCATTTTAAGGGTTTCTTCAAGATAAAAACAGTAAGAAAGCTTGGAGTAGACTATAAATAACTATGCATGGGCTGAACTGTTGGGATTTGACTGCAATGGGTTGTGCTGCTTGATTGCTTTGATAGTAATCATTTGTGCTGTGAATATTTTCTAGCGTTTTTTGTGTACTACTGAGAGTTTTATGAGTACGGCAACACTGAAATCTAATCAATGCATAAAGTAAATACTGTTAGATCTTGAATTTCTCTTTCTCTTAGATATAGATCCAAGATACATTGCAGGATTCAGATAGCAACCTTAATTGTTAAGGCTGGGAAGATGTTCCATTGTAGGTAATCCAGGACTATGCGACGTCATATTTTTTATAAAATGATCTTTATTTTTATTTTTAAAAACCAAGTTAAAATAGAAAACTCCCCTCAAAAATCCACACAAACAAACAAACCAAAAAAAGACAATAAAAAGGTGCATTGAGAAAAAAAACACACAAATAGACATATTCCCCCCCCCAAGTGCAGTACTGATGAAAATATTATAACAATATTAGTTTTCTTCTTGCAAAACTGTGCCCAGTTTTTTTTAAAAAAAACTTCTAATTCTGTTTACAAATTATTAATCTGTCATCTGTTTTCTATATTAATGGCCAAATAGTTAACAGATAGAACAACAAACAAACAAAAATGAGTAAAATATCAAGAGCCTCTATTAAGCAACTATATCAACGCATATGAAATTTGCCATGGCTTCTTAACAATCCGATGCCATGTTCTAAGAACATTATTTCCAACAGAGTTCACTTTCTCCTTCTGCAACTGCCCTCATGTTCCATGTGCCATATTAATGGCTCGGGGTCCTTAATTGTATAGATTTCCTATAATTGCCATTCTAATTAAGGGCTTTTCTCCATGTAAAATGCACCCAATGAACATAATTGCATTTTCTTTTCTCTGATAGTTAAAAAGCGAGCAAAGCAAACAAGCTGAACTGCTACACTTGATGTGTTTCCCTGCATATCTTGCTTGGCCAACAGTGTTTTGCCAGGCGAAACATCAAAATTCAGTCCTGAGCGTTATCACATGTTGCAGAATTTAGAAAAAACACTGCAAGTGTTATTTAATCAAGTTTTGCTATGCACATGCTTATCCTTCTTTTCAACAATTCTTCAAGCCAGCGAACATGGCATAGAGTTTATACGAGTGGCAAACAAACTACTCCAAATTTCTGGGCTAAGAGAAGAGGTCATTTGCTTGATTTCCTGGCAATAACAAGAGCAAAGGAGGGAGAAAATTCATATTCATCCACAAATAGAAAACAGAGTAAAAGGAAGCTAAGGAGCCAAAAGGTACCAGAACCCCATCCCCACATTTAAAGAGAATTTATATTAATCACAATTGAAGCAGCCAATTCTAAGGAGTTACTAACTTTCTAGAACAGAAATCAGCAACCTTAAACATGCAAAGAGCCACAAAGGTCCTAAACAGAAGCCCCCATTAAATTCTGGAGCCGACTGGAAGTCAACTTCCATAGAGTCTCCTCCTAGCGTGGCATCCTTTCTTTCTCTACATGACCTAACCAAAAGTCCTATCAATTGGTGAGCCGACCGGCAACAGGGAGCCGCAGCAAAGGGATGAAAGAGCCACATGCGGCTCCAGAGCCGCAGGTTGCTGAGCCATGTTCTAGATTGTTTGGACAGAGATGCACAACCTAATACTATATTGTTGACCCACTGCCTGAAAGAGTTTCCCAACTGTAACTGTTACAAATCACTAGCAGGATTTCCAAGGAAGCAAACAGATCTAAACAGTAGTTTCTAGTTTACTTCTATAAAATGATGAAAATCTTCAACACGTCTTCCCAGACCCCAGAAAGAAAGAAAATATCTTGGTCCTATCCATGTAGGTCAGGGCTGTCAAACTCATGTCGTCACATTGTCATCACATGACGTATTGTGACTTTTCCCCCCTTCACTAAAATGGGGTGGGCGTGGCCGGTGTGTGACACATCTGGCCCATCAGCTGTGAGTTTGATACCCCTGATGTAGGCCATAACTCTATTTTTCTCCTTATTATACCCATCATTTACCCATCTTTGTCTTCTGCAAAAGTGCATTCTTGGCCATACAATTTGCTTACTCCACCTAAGGGTAGCAGCTCCGACCCTTTGGAACGATCTCCCCGTGGAGATTCGTACCCTCACCACCGTCCAGACCTTCCGCACAGCCCTTAAGATCTGGCTATCCCATCAGGCCTGGGGATAAGATCCTAATCCGCCCCACCAAAATGATGAATGAATGTTGTGTTTTACTGTTTTATTTTATTTTATTCACATATTTTATGTTTTGTCTTGCACTCCTTCCCACGAATTGTAAGCCGCCCTGAGTCCCCTCAGGGAAAAGGGCGGCCTATAAATGACAAATTAAAAAAAAAAAATCTATGCATCTTTTTTTCCTAGTCTAGTTCTCAAATGTGACTATTGCTCACACTGACTGGAATCGGCAGTTTCACAGTTCAATCCAAGTCCTTTGTTTTCCCATCATGTTCGCGAGGGGGGAAAATTACAAATATCCATACCTTCTTCTCCTGCTCTGAAACGGAACAAAATTCTCAGCCTTCCTTATTTAGAAGTAGGGAGGTCTAAAAATAGAATTGCATTTGAATTCACCTCAAGTTAATGAATATAACATTATTTAAATACAATTCATTTGATTACTCCCTACACGTTTTATGCATAGAAAAGATCCGCAGCTCCATCACAGTCTTTGGTTTAAATGTAAACAGAATACCTTCTAGTATTATTATTATTTTTTGAGATTCTAGTCTACCCAACAGCTTTATGATTTCCTGGTAGCCCCCTATACAAGCGCTAGCCATTCCCAGTCAAAATAATAAAATATAAACAAAAACATAAATAATACTAATACAAATAATACAAATGTTCTGACCCAGCTCCCCAAACACAACAAATTCTCTGAAGTTAACTCAAAGATTCCTTTATTAGGAGCCCCGGCAAAAAGTTTCTTTCTCACTGCAGGCTAACAAGTCTGGCTAGTTGGAAAATGAATAGTTGTCTGCCACATCTGTTCATCTCTGCCCCCTGCCTTTTATCCCCAGAGCTAGGGTGGGGCTTTGCTAGCAGCTCTTCCTTCCCAAGGATCAGCCCATGGATATCCACTGCTCTCCTCTCCTCTGCCTTCTGTGCATCTGCATGTCAGGCACTGGACCCAGCTCTTCCTCCTCTTCCTCATCAGCCACTTCCAGGCCTGGGGGTTATTGACTTTCCATCTGAGGGCTGGCAGATACCCCCAGGCTCCACCTCTGTTTCTCTCTCTGCCAGTTCCATTCCCTCTTCTCCCTCGGAGCTCTCAGGTTGCCTTGATGCTGACCCTGACTCCCACACCACCACCACCTCCCCCTCCTCCTCCCCTCCTCCTCCTCCTCCCCTGATTGGGCTGCTGGAGGAGCTGGCAGCTGACAAGCCACAACACTAAACCCCCAAAATACAAATACAAGGATTAGCAAGCACCAGTTACGTTTTGCTATCTACTGGAAATAATTCTACCAAGTGTAATTTATTCCCTAGTTCCTACATTTATAGCAATGGCATTATAACCTTGGCAGTCTCAGTATATGTATATTTTTGTTCCTCTTAAAGACTTGTGCTGCAGGAGATGCTGAACATCTGGGCGGGGAGAGAACTTGCATGCTATAATGTCGTGGAATAATTACAGGGACCATCCTCAAGGGTAAAATGTCAGAAACTGCTCTGAACACTCGGTTAGTAAATTAACCCTCAGGGGAATTTACTTGCCAAAAGAATGAAATAATCACTGGCAATGTAATCACTGTGTTGTCGGCTTCACAGTACGGCAGCAAACAGACCACGATGGCAACATGCCCCATTGCCCACAGCATTATCTTCTGAGAGGGAACATTAATGTTTGCTTTTTACTTCTCTGGATGCCAAGCTTCTACTCTGCAGGTAAAGGATGACGGCTGACATCTGATTACGGGCAGCTTGGGGTGAGTTCTTTCACTTCTCCAACAGAGAGAATTTCCAGGAGAAAGAGACGAGGGCTGGTTAAGGTTATTGGAAAAGCAGGCAGGGGATATAGAAAACAAATTCTCACTTTTCCAATACTTCATGTATGCAGTGGAGTGGAGGGAGGAGTGGGAAAAGAGACAGGAGAAAGGAGGAGGAGGAGGAGGAGGAGGAGGAGGAGGAGGAGGAGGAGGAGGAGGAGGAGGAGGAGAAGAAGAAGAAGAAGAAGAAGAAGAAGAAGAAGAAGAAGAAGAAGAAGAAGAAGAAGAAGAAGAAGAAGAAGAAGAAGAAGAAGAAGAAGAAGATACTTTAAGCCATCTCTGGAGTACTCTGAGCTGAATAGAAAAAAGTTTAGGGAAATTTGTGCCCACTGGTGCATTTTGAGATGCCCAGGGTCACCACTCCCTACCACCAGATCTGCCCATTAATATTTGATAATTGTGCATAGGGTTTTCTGGTTGAGCAGGGGGTTGGACTAGAAGACCTCCAAGTTCCCTTCCGATTCTGTTATTCTGTTGTTCGGTGTTCCTTTTTATAAACATACTCTGGTACCATTTTTAGCTCTGTAAATCTGAATACAGTTGAGGTTGTACACCAGAGAACAATTTATAACAAAAATATGAACTAGGGGTATGCTAGGATATTCCAATGAAATAAACCCCCCCCCCCACCAAATCATTCTCCTCCACTTCCTTCCCATTTCCCAAAAGATCCCAGTCTCCCGTGAGAACCTCCCCCACCCCAATATTTTTTCCGAAGTCTTTGAAGAGTTTGAACGCTGTTCTCTCTTGTGTATAGACTGTTTGTGTTGCTTAATTTTATTTTTGGTTTTGTGTAGCATTTCCTCTCTTTTATCTCAGAGTCCAGGACCAAGGTATATCTAGGGAGGCCTGGGAAGAGAGGTGTATTTCGTAACACACACACACACACACACACACACATACACACACACACTTTAAACTAAAAGACTGTACATGTAATCTTGTAGTCATAGGCATTATTTTCACTTCCTTCTCAAACACACACAGAGAAAGGATGCTCACGGAGATAAGAATTAGTTTTCTCACCTTTTCAATGTAAATCTGCTGAATTCTTTGCTATTTCAGTACATACCCAAATTGGAAGTGTTTATTTTGTTTAAAACAGAAGCCAATCGATGAGTAAACCTTACCCTGTTTTCTGATGCTCAAATGGTAGAAGCAATATGTTTTTCTGTAAAGTCCTAATAACAGAAACAAATTCTGTGTCCAAATTAACAAAATTTGTCTTTTATTATTATTAATTTTTTAAAGAAAAAGTAATGTGCCCAAAAATCTCTACCCATGTACATACAAACTACATTTTTTTTTAAATATGATGGTGTTACATCACTGAATGATAACAGACCCATTGGGACCTTTGTGCATAAAGAGACAGGGAAAAAGAAAAAAAAAGTTTTCACATTAAAGAGTAAGTTTTTATTTTTTTTGTTTTTTAATGCGTTTTACTTTATGTATTACTGAGATATTGTAAAGTGAAATTTGCTGCTGTCTAATACTTTAATACGGATGTGGTGGCTCAGTGGCTAAGACGCTGAGTTTATCGATCAGAAAGGTCGGCAGTTCGGTGGTTCAAATCCCAAGCGCCACATAATGGAGTGAGCTCCTGTTACTTGTCCCAGCTTCTGCCAACCTAGCAGTTCGAAAGCATGTAAAAATGCAAGTAGAAAAAATAGGGACCACCTTTGGTGGGAAGGTAACAGCATTCCGCGTGTGCCTTCGCATTTACTCATGTCGGCCACATGATCACAGAGACATCTTCGGACAGCCCTGGCTCTTCGGCTTTGAAACGGAGCTGAGCACTGCCCCCTAGATTCGGAACAACTAACACATATGTATGAGGGGAACCTTTACCTTTAATACTTTAAAGCATGTTTAGCTAAGCTGAATTTATAGCAAGCCCACCACACTGGTTTGAAATATCACTAATTTGGGCCACATAGATATTAAACTTTTAGAATATGCTAAAGGGTGTAAAAATACCCAGCAATGTGTCTGCCTGGGCTGCAACTAAATTAATACCAGAGGGATTAACCTTCAGCTATATACAATGATTTAGATTGTAATAATTGTTATAGGAAAAGCAACTTCTATGGAGAAGTTTACTAACCTCTTTACTAATGGGATGCTCCAATTTTTGGACAAAGTAGGAAGACATTGCACTCGGGAAGAATGGCATGTCTAAATGTCAACCAGTCAATAAGAAATGTGAATATTCTGTAAGTTCACAGAATCATTTTATGTAGCATTCAGAAGTGGATTATAAATTGAGTCCAGGAAAGCAAGACCTAGAGACAAATTGGGGAGGACCTTAGGGTGAATGAAAAAGTCAAAATCATGGAGATGCACATGGATTGTTAAACATGCTATAGGGGTTAAATGCATGATGATGCAAGTTATGCAAGTTAAATCAAAACAGTGGTTGCCTAGAGATGGCAGAATCTTATTAACTGTCAGGTGCAAGAAGTCAGGAGCTGGGATAGAATTCACAAATACTACAAGTTTACTTCATACTACCTATACATAAGTATCTATAACAAGCAAGGTCAATAAAATAGAATATAATAACATAGTGGGAAGGGACCTTGGAGGTCTTCTAGTCCAACCCCCTGCTTAGGCAGGAAATCTACCCCACTTCAGATAAGTGGTTATCCATTTTTCATTTCATTTTCCCTTTATTTGTATGCCACCCTTTTCCCTGGGGGGACTCAGGGCGGCTCACAGTTCAAAAAGGGGGGGGGAGGACAAACAATTTCCAACATAAGGACAATACAACATATTAAAAGAAACACAACAGTCATACAATTCGAGTGGGGTCAGAATCTTAACCCCAGGCCAGCCGGGACAGCCAGATCTTTAGGGCGGCGCGGAAGGACTGGAGGGTGGTGAGGGTCCGAATCTCCACGGGGAGTTCGTTCCAGAGGGTCGGAGCAGCCACCGAGAAGGCTCTCCTCCGGGTAGTTGCCAGTCTACACTGGCTGGATGATGGAATTCGGAGGAGGCCTAATCTATGCGATCGTATCGGTCTAGTGGAGGTAATTGGCAGTAGGCGGTCTCTCAAGTACCCAGGTCCAGTACCATGAAGGACTTTATAGGTGATAAGTAGCACCTTGAATCGCACCCGGAGATCAACAGGCAGCCAGTGCAGCTCGCGGAGGATAGGTGTTACGTGGGTGAAACGAGGTGCACCCACAATCGCTCGCGCGGCTGCATTCTGGACTAGCTGAAGTCGCCGAATGCTCTTCAAGGGCAGCCCCATGTAGAGCACATTGCAGTATTCCAGCCTAGAGGTCACAAGGGCACAAGTGACTGTTGTGAGGGCCTCCCGGTTCAGGTAGGGACGCAACTGGTGCACCAGGCGAACCTGGGCAAATGCCCCCCTGGTCACAGCTGGCAAATGATGTTCGAGAGTCAGCTGTGGATCCAGGAGGACTCCCAAGTTGTGAACCCTGTCTGAGGAGGGTAGAATTTGACCCCCCCAGCCTGAGAGATGGAACACTTGGCCAATTCGCGGGAGGGAAACACAGCAGCCACTCGGTCTTTTCTGGATTGAGTACAAGCTTGTTGACCCCATCCAGTCTTTAACAGCCTCAAGACCCTGGCTCATCACATCCATCGCTTCGTTGAGTTGGCACGGGGCGGACAGATACAACTGGGTATCGTCCGCATACTGGTGGTATTTTATCCCGTGCCGTTGAATGATCTCACCCAGCGGTTTCATGTAGATGTTGAAATATCTTCTTAAGAACTTCCAGTGTTGGAACATTCACAAGTTCTGGAGGTAAATTGTAAAAACTGATTAATTGTTCTAACTGTCAGGAAATTTTTCCTTAGTTCTAAGTTGCTTCGCTCCTTAATTAGTTTCCACCCATTGCTTCTTGTCCTACCCTCGAGTGCCTTGGAGAATAGTTTGACTCCTTCTTCTTTGTGGCAACCCCTGAGATATTGGAACACTGCTATCATGCCATCCCTAGTCCTTCTTTTCATTAAACTAGACATACCCAGTTCCTGCCCCCTAATCATCTTTGTTGCTCTTCTCTGCCCTCTTTCCAGAGTCTCAAGATATTTTTTACATCTAGTCTACTATTTCATGCTACCTATACACAAGTGTCTAGAAATGGTCAAGGGAAATAGGCACCAGATAAGAAATAAAGGATTTCAAAGCTAGGTTGGACTTCGGTCTCTTATGGGAGCATAGAGATTCCAAACTTATGATGCATTTGACTCTACCCTTGGGGTCAGTCTGGTCCCCTCCTGCACTAACCTTGTCTAATCTATGCATGGTTAGAATTAAGTTTTTTGGTTTGTTTTTTGACAACCCCAAAGTTAAAAGCTAGATTGGAAAATTATAGAAATATCCCAGAAGAGGTTCTCGTCCACTCATGAACCTATTTCTGCCAAGATAATCATATGGATATATCTTGAGCTTTTAGGAGTTGACTTGAGAGAATCTTTATGTAGAGATATCAGATCATCTGAAATGGCATATCCAAGTTGTTTACCTTAAATGTCATTAAAAACATACACAGGCAGGAGATTCCTTAACATGCATGGTTTCTATTTAATGTTGCAATTCTGGTTTTTTTTAAAAAAATCAAACATTCTGTGGTTTCTTAGCTATGATACACGTTCAGAAGTTTGTTAAGGTCACTGATGGATTTCCCTATGTCAGGGGTATCAAACTCACATCGTCATGGTGGTGTCACATAATGTATTGCGACTTTTACCTCTTCACTAAACCTGGCATGGGTGTGGCGAGCGCATGATGCATCTGGCCCAAGGCCTGCGAGTTTGACAGCCCTGCCATAGGTCATAATGTGTGATGGCATTGAGTTGGACAAACTGGAGAGATTCCACATGCCTTTTTTTTTAGTTTAGCATGATTGTAGTGATAGTCTTAATTCAAATATATTGTACGCCCATCCATATTCATCAGGTCCACTGCTAAAATATTTTCCACATATTGGGAGATTGTGAGATAGTAGCTTGCTCTAAATTCTGCCAAAATGCCCTAATTGCCTCCTTCTCAAAGTGTACAGTCAGTCACCAAAAAGGATTTCAAAAAATGAATATACATTTATAATTCTTCTTGATCCAATATCTACTTTCTGTATGAAAATTCTGTCAGAAGGAAGATCCAAAGTAACAAAGGGGGAAAAAAATAAGACTTTGTTTGATCTAGTTCCATTGGATCATAGATTTATGTACTATCTGTGTATATTTCAATTTATGTAGATGCGCCTTTGGCCAAAATGACTAAGAATTTAAAATTAGAACAATATAAATAATTGCAAAAAACAAAACAAAACACCAATATGTCACGAAAAAACTAACAATGATGACTCAGAATAAAAGAAACTGATATTAAACTGGCTTTGCTAAGTTCCCATCTCCTAAATCTATTATGTTATTAACTGTAATACATTCAGAGTTCTAAGAAATGAAGTGGCATAATGGATGGATGGATGGATGGATGGATGGATGGATGGATGGATGGATGGATGGATGGATGGATGGATGGGACACATTTCAGATCTTCAGAAGTTGCAAACAAAACGTTGGATGTAGGGAAGAAGACTGTGTGTTCACTTTTCAGAAATGAATTTTGATTTGCATTTTATTGTAGATTTACCTGAATCACAATAGCAATAGCAATAGCAGTAGACTTATATACCGCTTCATAGGGCTTTCAGCCCTCTCTAAGCGGTTTACAGAGAGTCAGCATATTGCCCCCAACAATCTGGGTCCTCATTTTACCCACCTCGGAAGGATGGAAGGCTGAGTCAACCCTGAGCCGGTGAGATTTGAACCGCTGAACTGCTGATCTAGCAGTAGCCTGCAGTGCTGCATTTAACCACTGCGCCACCTCGGCTCTGACAAATATATTGCTTAGTTTTTTTGTCGTTTCTTAATTTGCACTATAAGTATTCAATTAAAAGGCATATATAATGCGTATAGTAGGAAGGTGAATGCTGATATAAACTGTAAAAATAACAATAAAAATTTAACAATTGAAAAGTTATTCAGAATGCTTTTAGGAGTTGTAAGTAGTCTTTAACTTACAACTGTAATGGAGTATCCTGTAAGTTATGATGGTCGTAAAGCAAGTCGCCCATGTGACCAATCAGATTTTACTGATTGTATTTATTGTATTAATTAAATGAACTAATTGTTTCTAATGGGCTAGTTTTGCAAAAAAACAGAAAGCTGTTGTTTTTTTTTACCAAAATGGCATAAAACACTGTTATGTCACTGCAGAACATTGCAAATGGCTATAAATATGGGCTGGTTGCCAAGTATCCACAATATGGTCATGTGACCATAGGAAGGGCAGCTGTTGGAACTTTGGAACTGGGTTGTAAGTATTCCCAGTTGTAACTCTGAATGCTTGTAAGTCGAGGACTATCTGTATCAAGAGAAATCAGAAAAAAAAACTTATTTTTTTGGGGGGGGGGGAATGTGCATTTTCAACAGTGTGGAAGTGGAATGGAGAAAATGAACAGAACAGAATAGAATAGAATAGAATAGAATAGAATAGAATAGAATAGAATAGAATAGAATAGAATTCTTTATTAGCCAAGTGTGATTGGACACACAAGGAATTTGTCTTTGGTGCATATGCTCTCAGTGTACATAAGGAGAATAAAATACATTCATCAAGACTAAAAAGATACAACACTTAGTGATAGTCATATGTTACTAATAAGCAATCAAATCATACTAGGAAATAAATAAAACAATATAAATCACAGAGATACAAGCAACAAGGTTATAGTCATAAGTAGGAGGAGATAGGTGGCGCAGTGGTTAGGGTGCAGTACTGCAGGCCACTTCAGCTGACTGTTATCTGCAGTTCAGCGGTTCTAATCTCACCGGCTCAAGGTTGACTCAGCCTTCCATCCTTCCGAGGTGGGTGAAATGAGGACCCAGACTGTGGGGGCGATATGCTGACTCTGTAAACCGCTTAGAGAGGGATGAAAGCCCTATGAAGCGGTATATAAGTCTAACTGCTATTGCTAGGTACTAGGAAGGAAGAGAAGATTAATAGTAATACAGTCTTAGCAGATAATTTGACAGTGCTGTGGGGATTAGTTGTTTAGCAGAGTGATGGCATTCGGGGGGGAAATTGTTCTTGTGTCTAGTTGTCTTGGTGTGCAGTGATCTATAGCATCATTTTGAGGGTAGAAGTTGAAACTATTTATGTGCAGGATGTGAAGGATCTGTAGATATATTCACAGCCCTCTTTTTGACTCGTGCGGTATACAGGTCCTCAAGGGAAGGCAGATTGGTAGCAATTGTTTTTTCTGAAGTTCTAATTATCCTCTGAAGTCTGTGTCAGTCTTGTTGGGTTGCAGAGCCAAACCAGACAGTTATAGAGGTGTAGATGACAGACTCAATAAAACCCAAAAGTACAAATTTACCATTGTGCTACACATGAGCTGATGCATATTTGGGTCTTCAGTCTCAATGCCTATGAAACACTGCACAATGATGTACCAAAGGTGCTTTTCTAAGCAGCAACTGGACTGTCTGGTTTTCCTCTGAAGACGTTTTGCCTCTCATTCTAAGAAGCTTCTTTAGCTCTCTTCAAAAGAAGCTTCTTGGATGAGAAGCAAAACGTCTTCAAAGAAAAAACAGAAAGTCCAGTTAACTCTTGAAAAAGCACCTTTGGGACAACCATGACCTGGATGACTGAGAATCTCCATATTCACTGCACACTGATAAAGACAGCTTCATTTTTTGCATGGTTCAGTTTACTCAAAGAAGACCAGTCTCAAATCTACTGAGAAAACAGACATTCGATTTCTTGGCAATTCAAACCTTCTATGAAACCAAATCTCATCTGAGGATATCAGAGGTCAAGGATATCCAAATATCGCTTTGCTTCTGAAAACATGAACTGGGTCAAGTATGTCACATTCTGCAAAGTAACCCCAAATGCTTAATCTTTATTCAATGAAATCAGCATGTTCTAATATTCTTTCCGATGTTCTTATTATTATTTTCTCTTAGCTGTGGTTCAGGCATTCCTCTTCCCCACCTAAAAAGTCAAGCCGTGGATTGATGGACTTGTTTATCAGACCTGGATAAGATTATAGAAAGGCCAGATTGCCTTGGATTTGCATGTATTCCATCTAAAAAGGATTTCTTCCCATTTATTGCTTCTATCCGCATAAAAATAAAAATTGTGGGTTTCTCCCTGTTCAACACAGATGTGTCTTTTAAAAAGCTTCAAGTAAATAGAACATCTATTGGCACAAATATTCAATTGCAGTTTACGGTCAAATGCACATTTATATGCGTTTATGCAAAATGCATTCCCCCCATTTATGTTTGCAGTTGAACAGCATCTCACAGAATTCAAATAACCGTAGCCCAATCTATTTATTTATGTCATTTATTAGTTTGTCAAGCATGTACAGGATAGCAGGTATAAGTATGAACATGGACATGAATGAAAGAAATGAAAACAAACAAATGGGGATAGTAGGACAGGGATGGAAGGCACGCCGGTGGGCTTATGCACACCCCCTTTACGGACTTCTTAGGAATGGGGTGAGGTCCACGATAGACACTTTAAGGTTGAAGCTGTGGGGGTTTGAGGCTGCAACAATGGAATCAGGTTGAGAATTCCAGGCATTGACCACTCTGTTGCTGAAGTCGTATTTTCTGCAGTCGAGTTTGGAGCAGTTTACCTTGAGTTTGTATTTGTTGTTTGCCCGTGTATTATTGAGTTTGAAGCTGAAGTAGTCATTAACAGGTAGGACGTTTTAGCAGACAATATTGTGTACTGTGCTTAGGTTCGACCACAGGTCGTCACTTATAAAGCCCTTCATGGTATTGGACCTGGGTACTTGAGAGACCGTCTGCTGCCAATTACCTCCACTAGACCGATTAGATCCCACAGATTAGGCCTCCTCCGAATTCCATCCACTGGCCAATGCCGACTGGCGACCACCCGGAGGAGAGCCTTCTCTGTGGCTGCTCCGACCCTTTGGAACGAACTCCCCATGGAGATTCGCACCCTCACCACCCTCCAGGCCTTCCGCAAAGCCCTTAAAACCTGGCTGCTCCGACAGGCCTGGGGCTAAGAACCGTTGCCCCTATCTCGAATGGTATGATTGTTGCGTGTTTTTAAATCATGTATTGTTTTGTGTTGTTGTTAATTTGTCTGTATCCACCTTCCCTGGTTTGAGTTGTGAGCCGCCCTGAGTCCCCCTTCGGGGGGAAAAGGGCGGCATATAAATGAAATAAACATTCAAACATTCAGGTGGCACAGTTCCAGATTGTCAAAAGCCCCAAATTTTGAGCCTGGTGGTGTAAGGGATTCTATAGCTAACAGAGGAGTGGTTTATCTGAGTACATGGTTTCTGGAAGAATAAATCTGATTATTTCATTCTCAGAGATGATCTGAGACCTTAAATATTTGCATACAACAGTCCAGCTGGCTGAAACTAGAGGGGGAGAGGGAGGGAGGGAGGGAGGGAGGGAGGGAGGGAGAGAGAGAGAGAGAGAGAGAGAGAAGTTCAGGAAATAACAAAAGGATCAGCAACATTATTGAAGGGACATTAACAAACAGGTTAAGTTTTTTTTTATAATCTGCATTAAGTAGAGACACAGACTCTGCCAAATAAAAGAAGAATAAAGCCTTTGCTATTTTGGGAGAAAACAATAAATGCAAACTTATGCTTAATTTCTAGAAACCTATTAAACTTTATTGCATTCTATTACAATAATCGGTAACAATAAATCTGAAAAGCCGTTATAAATAGTTTCCATTGGAAAAACCCTTATTTAGCTTAACCAACTTACTCTTTTTTTCCAAGAAATCAATGACAACTTTTCTTTCTTCCATAGTCATATTTTTCACCATCTACCTTCCCTCTGATTTTAGAATATATAATTAAAAATGAGTTGTAGCTGTTTTCATATACAGAGTGGTTCTTCTCACCTTTTTAACTTTCATTGCTAAATGAAAGCAAATGAAAAAAAAAAACCCTGCTTTCTAAGCATCTCAAACAGCTGAAAATCCCCTGTGAATTTAATCTAAAACATAATGACTGCTACTTGGTTAGTTAAAACTTGACGCCTTGATTTTACTTACAAAGTATTCACAAGCTTTATCAAGATTAAAAGAAGCATTATGGTATAGTGGTTAAGATACTGGACAGGCACCCCAAAAGACACAGGTTCTATTCCCCCCCCAATACCAGTGGTGAGTCGCAGGCGGTACATCCCAGTGCGGGTGTAGCGGTGCCTGCCAGGAGCACCGGGTAATGTTCCAGTACGGTGCTCCGGAGGGTCCACCAGCCCGCCCAAGCTCCTTACCTGTATTTGAGCTCTTCAGCGCTTCTGCGCAGAGTGTACAGCTCCTGCGTGATACTCCGCTGAGCAGCTAGAGCATTGCGAAGGCATCACAGAGGTATGGTACTGTGTGCGTGCATGTGGGGGATGCCGGGTCCTATAGCACTGTACGGGTTGCAACGGGATCCAGAACCCACCACTGCTTGATACACACCCACCAGGGGTGGGTTCCGGCAGCCACTACTGCCAGTTCACTTGTGGGCACGCTATGCGGGCATGTGCAATACGATAAAAATTGTTCTGTGCATGAGCAGAACCGAAAAGCAAAATGGCAGTGCCTATGGCACCCACCCCCCTGAGAACTGATTCAGGGTGTGGTAGACCTGGGTTGCTTCCGGGTCCAGCAACGCAGGCCACCAAAGCACTACCGGTTCAGCCAAACCCATAGGTTGACACATATACACAGAGCCATGGAAACTCCCTGAGTTTCAATCCAGTTGGACTTCAGTGGACTTCCAGGGAGCGTGAAATGAAAGGAGATAGCCATACGCGTAATTCTCAACCTACAACCATTTGTTTAGTGACAACAGCACTGAAAAAAGTGACATGACAGTTTTTCATACTTACGACTGTTGCAGCTTGGGAACTGGCTCATATTTATGATGGCTGCAGAATCCCAGAGTAGCATGATTCTTTTTTGCAACCTTCAACTAAGTAAAACCTTCAGGAATTCATTAACTATGTTACTAACTTAACAACTGCAGCAATTCTCTTAACAACGGTGGCAAGACAGGTCACAGAATGTGGCCAAACTCACTTAACGTGCTTGCCCACAGAAATGTTGGACTTAATTGGGATCATAAGTTGTGGACTACCTTTATAAGATTATGTGAGCAGGTAGAGAAAAGGCAAATTATAAATCAAAAGAGCAGATAAATAAATAATGAAAGCATAAAAAGGGAGCTACAAAAATAACCAAGTACAAACGCTTCTTTAGCTGGGGAGAACACCATTCACTTAACATCCCTCAGACTAACCTACTTAGCTTTGTTAAATAAAATGATAACTTTGTTCCGTGCTGGACCAGTTGTATATACACGCATAGACACACAAACACAGAGCCTAGAAATGATTCAAACAGTAATATATAGTTTACTAGCTGAATAATATATAATTTACTAGCTACAAAACCATGTGATTGGGCTGTACAAGAGAAATTTGGTTCACAATCTGTTGGCTCAGTGGTGGTCAGTGATGGAAACACATAAGAGAATATCGCTCCCACCGCCTTGAGTCCGGAAGCAATTCCATAGGTGGAAAGCATAAATATTTTGGTGAGGTATCGATATTTAGTACTTTAAGGAACCCCAGACTGCTCCTGATTGAACGAGTGGAACGTTTGCCAGTTTGAACTGAGGTAACCGAATGTGAGGCAACTGGTAGTTGGAACAGAGTTCTTTTCATGTGGGGAGGGGGAGTAGAATATCTAGCTCCTTAGCATCAGGGGAATAGAACTCCTTAGCATTAGAGCGTGTTAATTACTATATAAGAAAAACTAATGATCTGATGGTCATTTCAAAAAATCCTTTCTTAGCGAGCACCTAGAAACCAAGAGGAACATACGTGCCGAATTTCAAGTTTGTAGGTTTTACGGTTCTGGAGATTTCATGATGAGTGAGTGGTATTTGGCTTTTATATATATATATAGATATGGAACAGCCAAAGAGCTAATTTGGTATAGTAGTTAAGATGCCAGACTTTAAACTGGAACCGTTACAGACATAATTTTAATATTTAGGTTTTTATTTCTACATAAATTATCAATGTTGCCATGTTTATAGTTATGCCATAAATATTTGAAAAAAATATTATTTTCTGAATCTCTTATTTCACTCGATATGTGATAGATGTGTAACATTAAGAGCTGCACTGAAATTTATTCTCCTTTACTGAATATTGCCAGATTTTTTTTAAAAAAATAAGTCTTCCGCTTTACTCTCTTTAAGATATTTTAGCAAAGTCGCTTTTGACAGTTATATGGAACATACATTGAAATTAAAATTAATATTTCTTTTTCTTGATAGCTCCCAAGAAAATATATACCTGGTATTATTCTTCACTACTTCAGCATCTTGAACATTCATATCTCAAACTTAAAATTTAAGATTATCTACCTGGTGCCAAGCAATACATGCCAAACTGCATACAAAGTGCTGGCTTTTCATGGCCAACATTCACTATGAGGAGCAATAAATGTGCACTAATTGATCTCAAATAGTGGAACATTGATTTAGACCTGCAAGCAGATTTTCCCATCCTACCCAATTCTAGAGCAATTTTTCACACACTCTTCAACCAGTTAGATATCTTTACAACAATCGAAAAATTCAGAATGGTTTTATCCTTATCCAGATTCAGTACACACACACACACACACACACACAGAGAGAGAGAGAGAGAGAGAGAGAGAGAGAGAGAGAGAGAGAGAAACAGACACAGACACAGACTGTTGCAGCATTCAAAACTTCTAGAGAAGCAGTGTCAAACTCAAGGCCTGGGGGATGGATCCGGCCCAGGCCACCCTGGAAATAGTGAAGGACTGGCCCACAGTGCCTCTGCCAGCCCCCCCCCCCCGGCGGCCCTCGCGAGCTCTGTTTTCACTGGCAGAGGGTTGCAGGAGGCTGTCGTGGGTGAAAATGGAGTTCGGGAGACTATTTCCACTGACATAGCACTCAGCCACCACAGCACCCCCTACGTGAGTGATGTTGAGCTGGCCATTTTAAAGCACAAGTGGTATATAAGTCTAAGTGCTATTGCTATTGCTAGCTAACATGACTGAAAAGAAAAATAGCCCCTAATAGTCTTCTGGAGGGACATAGCCATGAATCTCAGGGGAGAGGCTGATCTACGAGGCAGGTCGGGGTGGGTCCTGGCTTCTTCTATTCCTGGTTTGCTCAGGGATGTGCTTCGTGCTCATGCACGCTTAATGCACGCCACATGTGCAGTAGGTAACAAAAGTTTCTGTGCATGCACAGAAGCAAAAAACAAGATGGTGGCACCTATGGTGCCACTGATAAAACCAGTTCGGGGGCATGGCCCAGTGAGTTACTACCTATCCGGCCGAACCGGTAGGAACCCACCTCTGGGGCAGGTACAGTATAGAGAAGGCATGTCTTCTTGGTTAACCCCCCTCTTCTTTGTGGCAAAGAATAGACACTAATATATTATTGCTAAGAAGCAGAGGATAGTCTTCAATAGAAGAGAGCTGGATCATGCCAACTTTCCCAGATGTGGTTAAAATATCCCCCCATCCTCAAAATGATGTATCTTCACTGGTGGGATTCTGCTGGTTTAATACCCATTTCAGTGATAGTGTGTTTCATGCGTGGACACATGCTTTGTGCACATCCACACCTGACTTGCACTGTGCATGCATGCACAGTTTTACCAAAACCTACCTTCCACTTTACCTTTGGGATGCAACACAGCAGAGGCAAGGGAATTCCCCTCTGCCACACTAATCAGCTGAGAGGATATGAGTAAGTAAAATTCTGATGATCAGGCGGGCCAACCTGATTGTCAGAACCAATTTGCTCTCAGCTGATTGTTGATGCTATCGGTTTGCCCGAACCAGTCTGAACCAGCTGAATCCCACCCCTGTACCTTCTAAATCCTGAAAAACTTGAGAACCAAATGAAATTCTCAAATATTGCAGAATCTGGCAAGAAGTGAAAACCAAGGCATTTTCCTCCAGTTTTTATTACTTTGGTAGGATCATCAAGGAGGAGTCAATTCCTTAAATATCCAGCATACTTTCCCCAGTAAGCAATCAGCAGCTAATTCCTAAATTTCCAATTGGCATCCAAAAGTAGCTCTCACATTTTGCCTTGTTGCAAATTCTGGGTAATTTTCAAAGGTAAAGAATTATGAAATACTTCCTAAGACACATTCACTGAGATGAGATATCAAAAGAGATGGCAGCTATCCCACCTCCCAGGCCACCATGTTTGGTTGTTAATCTCTAAGGTCCTTTGGAAGATGGTTTCTGGGCTGAAAAGCTTTCAGATCACATATTTGAATTTATTATGCACTAACAACACCGGTTTATGCCACTGGAAATGGTAAAGCCTTTTGTTGTCACTTTTAAAGCCACATAAAGAAACATTATATTTCCCTGACTTTATTAGACATTTGCATCAATATGACAGTCAGCGGTTCTGCGCTAGAAGGCGAAATAGAATACGCAAATCAATAATTCATGCTCTGGAAGATAAAAACTAATACAACAAGTTACCAAAACATCAGTGCATGTTGATGGGATGATAGGCAAAAATTGGAGATAAATTAAATAATTACTACTCAGAACACACAAATACATGTCTAAACATTTACAGGCAAGCAAGAAACCTGGAAGGCTGAATTCCTGGGGCACCTTGAAAGAACGTACAAACTAGGCATATTTTTTTTATTAGTAGTAGTACATCTGATAGAGTCGAAGGTGTATGATATCAGCTTAACTAATGTAAATCAGAGTCTCTGACCATTAATCATCACTGCAGAACATTCTGAGACAGGTTCGTTTGCAGAAATGGCGCTGCAGCAACTTTATGGCTGCTCTCCAGCGGTTCAAGACCAGTGTTCTGACCTAACCTTCCCCAAAAAACAGAAGGCAGAGTCCTGGTCCCGACAAAACCCCTTTTATTAAAAGAATGTGAGTTCCTCTCATTCACATTCAGCAAGGCCTGGCAAACAGTCTTTCAAAGGAGTATTTATGACTACAGATCTCATCTATCTTGGAAAACTGCCATGTAAATATTTTCCAAATGAGGTGCTGTGCAAGGAACGACTGGGCACAGAGTCTCTGAAATTCATGGACAGATCTTCACACTCCTGAAACAAATCTAACAACCAAATGAATGATTTTTTTGCTGCAAAAGCCCACTCCCCTTTCGCTCCTCTTTTATTTCCTATAGGAGGGGCCAATCACCTTCCACCTGTGACTTTACTCCCTAGTCTACCCTGATTTCTGAGTTGTTCTTTTCTTCTGGCAGCTGTGCACATGCGCACACTGGAAACAGACTCTAGCTGTTCCTCTGCCTCACTGCTGTCTAGCTCCATAGGCACCTGAACTCAGCCCCATCTCTGCCTCCAATGAAGAGTACTCATCAGAGCCTTCCCCAGCCTCCAGGACTGGCCCATGTTCCTCCCCAACCTCCTTACTTTCCAACTCTGCTGCCAGTTCTTCTGGCCGCTGGCAGGCCACAACACCCAGTTTCACGAGATGGGTGAGCTTCCCCTACTCACTCCCTAGCTCCTGTCCACCCAGCAGTTCAAAAGCGTACAATATTGCAAGTAGATAAATGGGTACCACTTAGTGTGGTGCCCATTTGTCTACTTGCATTCATGAGTATGAGGTGGCGCAGTGGTTAAAAGCAGCACTGCAGGCTACTGCTAGATCAGCAGGTCAGCGGTTCAAATCTCACCGGCTCAGGGTTGACTCAGCCTTCCATCCTTCCGAGGTGGGTAAAATGAGGACCCAGATTGTTGGGGGCAATATGCTGACTCTCTGTAAACCGCTTAGAGAGGCCTGAAAGGCCTATGAAGCGGTATATAAGTCTACTGCTATTGAGTACAATGAGTGGAAGCTGGCATTGTACCTGGCTGATCACAAGGCAACACAACATGAGGTGAGGTGAAACAACACTGGTAGAGGAGCCCAGAAGAGTCAGCAAACCTGAGTGCCACAAATCAGCTTTTGTAAGCTAGTTTCACCCCTTGTGGTGCACCAAGAATAGGCACCTGAGGGCTGAACAGAATGAACTAGCCATTTAGGCTGTGAGGACTGCCTTGTGTCTAGCATTTGCAAAATTCCTGACATTGTATGTCAGGTGCTAAATAAATAATAAATATACCCTTCTTCTTAAACCATTATATTTAAGTAAAATTTCAGCTCATTTAATCATTAACAATGGATCTTTCACATTCAATTCTTGATTTTAAAGGAGGGCATGCTGTGTGCAGGCAAAACAAATTCAAGATATGTTTGGGACCAAAATGGATGAATGTGGATTGGAAGGTAGTGACGTGCAGTGAACTTTCAATTGGATGAGGATCCATATCGAAGAATGATTTTATCCATCCATCCATCCATCCATCCATCCATCCACCCATCCACCCATCCATTGAGCCATGGTGGTGCAATGATTAGAATGCAGTATTTGCAGGCTTATTCTGCTGACTGCCAGCAGTTCAATTCTCACTGGATCAAGATTGACTCAGCCTTCCATCCTTCCGAGGTGGATAAAATGAAGAACCATTGTTGGGGGCAAGATGCTGACACTGTAAATCTATCTATCTATCTATCTATCTATCTATCATCTATCTATCTATCTATCTATCTATCTATCTATCTATCTATCTATCTATCTATCTATCTATCTATCTATCTAATCTATCTATCTACCTACCTACCCACCCACCCACCCACCCACCCACCCACCCACCCACCCACCCACCTATCTATCTATCTATTATCTATCTATCATCTATCTCTAAAATATTTATATGGCCATCCATCTTAGTAACTTTACAACAACCATAAGAACCAACCAAACAAACAAACAAAATTTTGGTGGCTGAAGTTTGCATTTAGCTTTTTCTTCTTCTCCTTCTCCTTCTCCTAAGATTCAGGAGGCACCATAGCCCATTACAATGAAAGAAAGAGGACAGGATTGTGTCATAAAGGACTACAAAGCCTGATGTCCACCCTACACTACTCAATTCAAGTGGAGATTAACTAGGTTATTTCTGTTTGAGAGGTCACTGTTTTCCGTGTAATAACAGGAAATTACGGCACCAGTTTTTGGGCAGCTCTGATAAAATAGGGCTTCATGGAGGGGCTGAAAATAAAAGGATTTGGGGATCAAGATGCAACCTCTAACTTCCCAGATTATCTACACCTATCTTAAGGCAACCTTCCTCCAGCATTTAAGATTCCTCCAAATCCAGAGCTTTATAAATTCTCATCAAAAATGTTCAACGTTCTGGATGGGGTGGTCAAACTTGGGAAGCATGTGTTAATACATTTTATGTTAGAAAAACCTCTTGGTCTTTCTTTGAACAGATAACTTGCAAACAAATCTTACACTGTGCATTGCATAGAAAAACGGCGATAAATAAATGTTATCTTATGCAACTGTTACTCCAGAATATGTTCCAGGTTCTATCCCATAGGACAATTTGCAAAACAAGCTTTTAACCTCATGTGGCTTTCATGCAGGGTAAACTTCAAGTTAAACAATTAAGCTGCTTGCCGAACTAATAGGGATGCTCACAGGTAGAATTCCATCCATCATATATTCCCAAGAAATCCCTTTGAGAAAATGTAGGCTGTGATTTATATGATATTTGGTAAAGCAGTACACTCTTTTCTTTCTTTGATTCTTTTCTCTCTCTCTCTCTCTCTCTCTCTCTCTCTCTCTCTCTCTCTCTCTCTCTTATTTCTGTCTTTCTTTTTTATTTGTCTTTTCTTTCTTTGTCTCTCTTTCTGTCTTCTTTCTTTTTCTTTCTCTCTGTCTTCTTTCTATCTTTTCTCTTTGTCTCTTTCTCTCTCTCTGTCTTCTGTCTGCCTTTCTTTCTTTTCTCTCTCTCTCCTTTATTTCTCTTTCTCCTTCTGTCTTGTTTCTTTCTTTCTTTTGTTGTCTTTCTTTCTCTCTTTCTCTCTTCTTTCTTTCTCTTTCTCTCTCTCTTACTCTCTTCTTTCTTTCTTTTTTCCTCTCTCTGTTTTCTGTCTGTCTGTCTTTCCTCTCTTTCTGTCTTTCCTTTCTCTCTCTCTCACCCTATCTTCTTTCCTTCCTTCCTTCCTTCCTTCCTTCCTTCTTTCCTTCCTTCCTTCCTTCCTTCCTTTCTTTTTGTCATCTTTCTTTCTTTCTTTCCCTTTCTTTCTTTCATCTTTCTTTCTTTTTTCCTCTCTATTTTCTGTCTGTCTGACTTTCCTCTCTTTCTGTCTTTCCTTTCTCTCTCTCTCTCTATCTTCTTTCTTTTTCTTTCTCTCTCTGTCTCCTTCCTTCCTTTCTTTTCCAATTTAAGATTCATTATTGGAAACTGAACATTTCAAAAAACTCAGTGGAGAAAAGCACATGAATGATATTTAATTAATCCGTACAATACCTGGTTGCAAAGTGTATGCTTCATTAGGGTCCAAACAAAGGGAGATGGGCTTCGTTTATTAGAATATATTTGATTATAGATCATTACAGAAAACTGAATATTAGTACTGCATGTAGTTTGAAACGTTTCTGTAATATTTTATTGGACTTAAAAGGTGCTGAACTAGAAAAGAAATATGGGAAACATATTTTATATGGTAACCGCAGCAAGATTAATGTATGCACAACGATGGAAATATAATAAAATACCCACAGTGGAGGATTGGCATAAAACTGATAGAGCTTGTTGAAATGTCAGAGCTGACCAGTTTGGTCAGGAACAACAATTAAGGTGGTTTTAAAAAAAGACTGGAAACTTTAAATGGTCTTCTTGCTGAAAGAAGAAAAGACAGAACCAATGATTTATGAATGGGGAGATTAGAAATGTTTAAAGAGAAAGGGAAAATATGATGACAATTTCTCAACAGGAAGAAGGGCAGAAGTAAAATTCCCATTTTCTTATTTTATTCATTTTTTTAATTATATTGTAAAATTCATATATTTTTGCAGTGTCAATTTCCAATTTTTGGGGGGGTGGGGGAATGTCATTGTATTACTCCTTTTTTTTCAGAACCTTCAGATTCCTATATCTGTACATAGGATGAATTAACAAACTGCAGTCTTATTTTTAATATAAACAGTAATAGCAGCAATCAATCTTTTATTTGTTGATTGTGCACATAAATATATACCATTTCATTGGTTATATAAATAGAGTTGAATAGATGCTGATAAATCCACATCAAGATGGTGTTGATATTAAGAATAATATTGCAGAAATTATTGGTATTTTTCAGGGGGAGAGTTATGTTCTGCAGAAATATATAGAAGTCTCTTGGATGTTGTGAGTGAGTGAGTGAGTGAGTGAGTGAGTGAGAGAGATTGATTTATATCTAGATCAGTGATGGGATTCAAATAATTTAACAACCGGTTCTCTACCCTAATGATTTCTTCTAACAACCAGTTCACCAAACTGCTCAGAAAGTTAAGAAACGGTTCTCCCAAAATGGTGCGAACTGGCTGAATCCCACTACTGATCTAGATAGAAATAGTGGCATTAAGGATTTCTCATTACTTCTTTAGCTTTGGAGAATTTATACCCTGATGTTAATTTATGTGTTTCTGTGGCTGAGAAAGTGTGATTACATTACAACCATGTTATATGCAAGGGATGTTTCATTTTGATTTTTTTCCCCTTTTTAGTTCATCACAATTTAGAATAGCAGCCCAAACTTAATTTTATTTAAAGTCAATTCTTGATTTCCCCATTTTGACGATCAAACGTTAGTCTGCTATCATCAGTTAACTTCTTCAGTGGATCAGTTCCAAATGCAGAAAGTTTATCAAATTTAATAAGCTTCTCCTCCTCTTCCTTCTTAAGTTGGATGTTAGAGAGCAATTTTTTTTGTCATAAATACACGAAATCCTTAAATGTGGTGAGCTGCTGAAATTTCTAATCACAATGAGGCAACATCATACCACAACCATAAATCATTTCAAAGTAGGACATTTAAAAATAAACAAACAAATAAGTAATATTATCAATATTAAAATATCAACCTCTTCCTTTTATTTGTTTGTTTGGAAAAATAATAACAAAATAAGATGTCAGATGGACGCCTTTATTTACCTCAGGTTGATGTTCTGTTCAGGAGCAAAAGGATTTTGAATAAATCGTATAAAAATAGCTGGATGTAAAGTGAGTTTTGTAAAGTGGCTTTCAGGTTTTGAAGAAAATTGTTCTCAAAATGTTGCTTGTCAAAAAATGCAAACTTTGAGAAATTTCCACAGTATCATTAACCATCTCTGCTTTCCTTCACTATCGACTGTGAAATTTCACATGGTTTCTATTTATAGATCAGAGGTGACAATTTTTTTCAGACATTGGATACCACAGGGGTGTCAAACTCACGTCATTATGGCGGTGTCACGTGATGTATTGGGACTTTTTTTTCTGTGATGCATCCAGCTAGCAACTAGGAGTTTGACAGCCCTGGGATACCATTTTGTGATTGTGCTTGGTTTATTGCCAATAAATAATAAACAAATATAAACAGTTGAAATCTTGTAATCACCAACTATTTGTTGACTATTTTTTGCTCAAACTTTCATTTAGAGCAATCTAAAGCAAAGTGAAATGAATAATAAGGGAATTAATATTACAACGTGAGGACAGAGTGAGAGCTAGAAAGGGATGAATAGGATTCCTTCCCATAGCGAAACCACAGAAGGTGAGTAAAAACCTGCCTGTTTGTGTGGAACATAGAGATTGCTGAATATTCTCAGGAAATTTAGAGATGACATTGGTCATCTCCACTGGGGCTAAGGCAGGGGTGTCCAACTCAATTTCATTGAGGGTTGCATCAGGATTTGTGTTTTTGATCTCAGGATTTGTCAGGGGCACCTTTGGTAGCCCAAATGCTCTGCCAGCGAAAATGGGCTCCTGAGATCCGTGTCCGGCTGTGATGGCATCCTGCAATGCTCTGCCAGGGAAAACGGAGCTCTGGAAAAAACGGCGATTTTGCTGGCAGAGGCACCATGGGCCAGTCCTTTGCTGTTTCCAGAGACGCCCTGTGGGCCAGATCTAAGGATCCCATGGGCCAGATCCAGACCCCGGGCCTTGAGCTTGACACCCATGGACTAAGGGGATTTTGGTAAATGGTTAGATAGAATGCTAAGCTGTTCCTCTCTTATGATAGACTGGGTCCATAGAAGCACCCTGTCCACAAGGCAGTGGATGTTGATATAGAATGTGTGTGTCAGGGGCAGGTTAAGTATGAAAGATTGATAATCAGAAAGAATTGAATTATGATGGCCAAAAGGAGATACAATGAAGTCACCGCATAGGACATTGCAGGAGAAGAAGGGGAAACCACATGTCATTCCTGGTCCTTTTTCCCCGAATTCATTCTAATGCAGTCATTCAGAACAAACATTTTTTTAGAGTTACCTAAATTCTTGGTTTCTATTTTGACTGTTAAGGAAAGCTTGTATGGCAAACTTTGTCTTTTTTTTACAGCATTTTACAGAATGTAAGTGAATATTGAATGAAAGGTAACACATGGAATAATCTGCATATCTGATAGAGCAGGTGCAGCTTTCATTCCCAGCTGTCATATGCATGTATACATAAACCTGAAATTGCAGAGATTCCCTGGTATCCTGACTCATCTGTAAAATAAGGATATCCTAGTACAAACTTATAAGTAGAGGACTTTAATCAAGGCTATTACATTCAGTTAGTCCTCCCTCCCCACCACTTAAACTCCTCATACTGGAAGGAGGGGGTTACAAAATAGATGCCTGGAATTTTATTTTATTCAACCTTTTCTTTTTCTTGCTTTATTATTTACATTAGCAATGTGCTGCATGACAGATGGTCCCAGCAGGTGGCAGCACGTAGCTGCCCTTGGCCCCATCTTTAGAAAGCTAAACAGCATTTGAACTGTTAGCTAAAAGTCCATCAGGGAATGCAAAGGCTGCGGAATGGAGCAGGAAACAAGAGGCCGCCAGGAACATCATAGAGATTATTAGCTCAAGGTTATCTTTGACTCTTGTATCTGATAGATGGGCATTGATACAATGTAAGAGACATGGAGAAATATCCAGCAGAGATATCAAACTCTGGTACTTAGGAGTGTTGGAAGAAACTATCCATCTGGTTCAGTTCCAGGCAGGGAGAAAGGCACTGGAAACATGAAGGTTGATAGGAAAGATGGTTTAATGAAGCAGGGGGCCATCAAGCACATGGTCCTGGTGCAGCTGAGAGAGAGGTTTATTTATACCCTCTCTTGGGATTTGAACTTGAGCTTCCTGTTCCTGGGCAAGCTATTGGCTGCTGTAGGGGTCATAGCAGGGGTCATAGGGTCTTGACTCAAAGCTTGGTTGAAGCTTGCTGGATGGTGTAATGAAGAGGCTTGTGTTCTGAAAGGGTGTTTGGCAATTCCTATTGTGTCTTAATGACTTTGCCCTAGCTTGGATCTTGAGTGAGGGCTAATCCCATCACCCTGGAGCTGAAGATCTTTTCTCTTGTAGATAGGCTCAGTGGTGGGATTCAAATAATTTAACAACCAGTTCTCTGCCCTAATGACCAGCTGGGGTAGGCAGGGCTTAATGGTCATGTGAATGGATGGGTGTAGGCAACTCAATATTACTCAGATCGATGGGCACTTTGCCTTAGCTGTTACAATGTACTAAGGGTTAACCAGAGAGGCAGTTTCTGTAAGCAGGGCAATAAAGATTCGGCTAGAAACAACGCCAGAAGGTTTCCTTCCTGCCTTCCTTACAGGATTAGCCCTGTAAAGTGGAAAAAACAAAAGGAGGTTTCTTCCAACAACCGCTTCTCCGAACGGCTTAGAATGTTAACAACTGGTTCTCCTCAATAGGTGCGAACTGGCTGAATCCCACCACTGAATATACTGGTCCAGTCCTGCTGGAGCTATTAAGAAATGTGGGGGCTGCTCTCCAAGAGCAGTTTCTCCTTTAGGGAAAATATAGCATTCTGCCTTTTTAAATATTTCCCAAAATATTTCATTCAAATATTTCATTTCATATTTCATTCAGAGGTGGGTGCTAACTTTGTACACTGAGAAGCTAGATCTTGTGGTGAAATTTAAGATGTTCAAGATTTAAAAATCTCACCTCTTTAAATTTATTATTTTATTTTTTTAAAAACCAATGATTTGTTATTCAATTAAATAATCAAGGCTTACTTGCCCTTGATTATGTATGGCCATTGATGAGAAGTGGCTACTTCCCCCCCCCCCCCAAGACTGTGGAGTTGTGCAACTCCAGTGAAACAAGCTAATGTTAGGATTTCTGTGTTTGATGCCATTGTAACAAAGGATCTGCCTTGTGGAATTGCATACATTTGTGGGAAGTGCCTCTGTGGGCACCAACCACCCAACGGCCTTGTTGCCATGTTCTTATTTAATTATTTTATTTTATTGAACCATGCTGTTCTTTAAAAAGTGGGAAAACTCAATGCCATTCTAATATCTAGCATTGCCTTTATTCCCATTTTAATTATTCTTCACAGACTTGGTGGGACCCGGTGGCTCAGTGGCTAAGATACTGAGGCTGTCAATCAGAAAGGTCAGCAGTTCAGCGGTTGGAATCCCTAGTGCCGCGTAACAGAGTGAACTCCCGCTACTTGTCCCAGCTTCTTCCAACCTAGCAGTTCAAAAGCATGTAAAAATGCAAGTAGAAAAATAGGAACCACCTTTAGTGGGAAGGTAACAGTGTTCCATGTGCCTTCGGTGTTGAGTCATGATGGCAGCATGACCACAGAGACATCTTCAGACAGCGCTGGCTCTTTGGCTTTGAAACGGAGATGAGCACTGCCCCCTAGAGTTGGAAATGACTAGCACGTATGTGCAAAGGGGAACCTTTAAATTTACCTTACACAGACTCCGTAACCATTCTTAGAAAAGGTGCATTGCACAGCAAAACCAAAGAAAGAAAGGGAAACTGGGTTGGCAGAATAAGATTTCAAGGAACAGTTTTGCAATTTTCTCCTTTGGGTATTTAAGGGTTCATGAAACAGAGCCTGATGTAATTTATATTAGTCATATTTAAGAATTAGGCTACAGATCATGACATTTTTCAATGCTCATTTTTATTTGCTGAATTTATAGGACATTCTAATGGCTAACAACACTTGGCAGCATCCACAAACCAGTTAAAAACATAAATAATATCAAATCATGTTCAAATTGTTTGAGCAAACTATCTTCAAGAACTCCAACATTTTGATATATTGTTTACTAAATACATACACCCACCAACACCAAAATCCAATAGTTGACAACAATGCAACCCACATAAAACCTATCAAAATGGTTATATTCCTGACATGGTCTTTCTGAAAACTAGTAAGGTAAGAGCTGTTGAAATTTTTGCAGTCCAGAACACAATGTAAGCAGCTTGCACTTAATTTTTTTTTAATGAGGAAAACCCCACCTATGTCAAGGCAAGCTGTTTCACTGTCAAGTAGTTGTTATTGTTAAGACAACCCCCTCAGTGCTTAGTAAAATCTGCATCTTCAATAAATACTTGTAGTTCTATTCTCTGGTTTAGTAAAAAACAAGAGTGTTCCTTTTGCTCTATGACTCAATTTCAAGGATTTAAATATGCCTAATGCCTCCACCTAATCTTCCCTTCTCTATTGCTAAACATATTTAGCTCTTTCAATTAGTTCTTAACGACTTGAATTCCAGTCCTCTCATTAACCCAGCCAAGTGTTGGGTATTTTTTTTTTTGACACAGTTCAACAGTGTCAATATCCTTCTTTAAAAAGTAGCACTTCATTCTAAGCATAATACTTCAGATACACTTCAATTAACATCAGGGAATGAAAGCACTGTTTCCCCAGATCTCAACCATGTGGGGGTTTTCTTTTAAGCAACACACCACTCGTTAACATGTAAACAACATCCAAGGTCACCATTTTATGTCTTCCCCCTCAATGTGTTAACAACTTCTGTGAGGACTTCTTTCTGAACCAATGTGGATGAAGTGGTGCTTGTGTTCTGAGCTGAAAAACTGCGCTAAACTGAGCTCATCCTTGAAGGAGATTGTGTGTGTTTGTGTGTGTGTATGTGTGTTTATTTGTCTAGATCTATTTCATAAGGGAGAAGGAAGCCTCATGGTGTCAGTTATACAACTTTTTAAAAAGTCATGGAGTCATTTCAAAGCAAACTCACAGTGTTAACGGAACAGTGCACTGTGTCCCAGTTATATTTGTGTACTTCTGGTCCAGAGGGAGCAACAGAATGGAGGCAGTAGAGTGGAAGGAACAAATACATGCTCTATTGTCTGAAAATATATTCTTATCCAAGAAGAAAGCTTAATAAGGAGGTCTCTGCAAGCCCTGGTGCCATTGCTTTAAAGGTAACGCAACAAGCTCTTTTCTCCACTTGATAGCTTCTGAACAATGTGATCCACATTGCGAACTCCCTTGAGAGAGGGGGAGAATGAGACAATGGCATATAGGTCCAACAGTTGAGCCCTGCAGCTGCCTTGAGGCATGGTTCTCCCCTCACCGTGTGCTGCAGTATTTAGCCGTGTGTGTTAACTTCACGGAGCGGATTGCCTCTGAAACAAATATAATCAAACACAGGGAAGTTTATCGTGTAAAGCCAGCTCCGTAGGAAGGATGTAAAACCAGCTCCGTGCTGAGGTAAAATAATTATATTGTTAAATCGAGCTCACTCGAATGTGATAAATATAGCTCTCTTTTTTTTTATTCCCCTGGGCCTTAGAAATAAAGAGAGGTCCCTCTTCTTTAAACTTTACCTTTTATGCTCTTGATTAACAGTATGGTACTATGTTAATCCTATTAGTTTATTCTGGATTACTAATATTGAAAGCCCTAATCAGGTCATGCACAATGTATATGCCTCCATGGGACGTTTGGAAAGGACAATTCTGTCAAAGAAGCTGCAGCTTTTTTGGAAACAGTGGGCCTAGTTAGGGGGTGTTTTAAGGGCATGCTAAACAAGTGGGGTGGCAGCTTTTAGGACACTAAATGGGATGAAGGGAAAGCATTCAAGGAATGGTGACGTGGGATGAGGACATTCAATTCTTCTTTGATTTTAAAATGGTGTCTTAAAAAGGCCTCTTTTTAAGACTTCCTAAAGGTACTTCCCACTTCTGAATAGTGAGAAACTGCCACAGATTTGTGAGTTGAATGCACCTCCAGCATTTCAGCCTTTGCTTATCCCTATGTGGATAGTATAAATTGCATCTAATAAGATGAAGAAAATACCCAGAACTTTTTCTATAGTATAGCAGCCTCTGCTACTCCATTTCTTTTAAACATATAGTCATATCCATATGTATGACAGGGAGACAGGGAGAGGGACAGAGAGGGAGGGAGGGAGGGACGGAGGGGGGAGAGGGGGGAGAGAGAGATAGAGATAGATAGATAGATAGATAGATAGATAGATAGATAGATAGATAGATAGATAGATAGATAGATAGATAGATAGATAGATAGATAGATATGACAGATAGATAGATAGATAGATAGATAGATAGATAGATAGATAGATGGATGGATGGATGGATGGATGGATGGATGGATGGATGGATGGATGGATGGATGGATGGATGGATGGATGGATGGATGGATGGATAGATAGATAGATAGATAGATAGATAGATAGATAGATAGATAGATAGATATAGATAGATAGATACATAGATAGATACATAGATAGATACATAGATAGATACATAGATAGATACATAGATAGATACATAGATAGATTGGTCAAGTGGTTAAGGCACCAGACTAGAAAATAGGAAAATATGACTTCAAGTTCTGACTTAGTCATAAAAGACATATGGGTAACTTTGGGCCAGTCATTCTCTCTGAGCTCACCTCACTTCACTTCACTTCACTGGGTTGTTGTGGGGAAAATAGGAGGAGAAGGAAAAGGGTGAAGGTTCATTCTCTGAGCTTGTGGGTTTGTTTCATCTTAACATCTTTAGTGGAGTTTAGGGGATATTAGTGTGGCCAGTAGGTCTTGTGATGGGTAAGGTGTGAATCATCAGTGAGAGTTTTGTGATGGGTTTTTTGATGGGGGGGGTCATCAGGTGAGGGTCATTGGGAGGTGAAGTGCTGGTTGGGGAAGGGGCTTTTGTGGATTGGTTGAGGAGCAAGGTGTGTTAGATACATTCACCACCTGGAGTTCATTGTAAAAATAACAAAGTCGGATTATGGATAATAAAAAAATAAATAATATTTTAAAAATTCTACAGATTATTGGGGATGAGATTGTCAAACTTTGCATATTTACATAAATAATTTATCTTCACCCATACCTTTTCTTCTTTACTGTTATTTTCAGACATTCAAGAGGATTTGATTCCCCCCCCCTAAAATTATGGAAATTACTCAATTGTAATTGAACAGTATTTATGTGTGGGCAAAAAAAAAGACAGCTGGGTGACTTTAAGCCAGTCCCTCTCTCTCAACCCAACCCATCTTACAGGGTCCTTTGTTGTGGGGGGGAATAGGAGGAGGAACATATATTATGTATGTTCACTGTCTTGAGTTACTTATAAATAAATAAAGACAGAATAAAGGTATCTACAAAAAGAAATAAATATTAAATATTTCTCAGCTTTTAATGTTATAATTTTTAAATTACAGAAGTTGCCAATTAAAGGAAATAAGGCTTTTATTGAAAATCTTCACCACCACCACCATCCGCAGATTAAAAGAGTCATTTATCAACTATGTTGTTGAAGAATCCTTGTTTATAAACAAATAGTAGAAGAGCTGAAAATAGGATAGGATAGGATAGGATAGAATAGAATAGAATAGAATAATATAATTCTTTATTGGCAAGTGTGATTGGACACACAAGGAATTTGTCTTTGGTGCATATGCTCTCAGTGTACATAAGGAGAATAAAATACATTCATCAAGAATAAAAAGATACAACACTTAGTGATAGTCAAGGTTACTAATAAGCTATCAAATTGTACTAGTAAACAAATAAAATAATATAAATTAAAAGATACAAGCAACATCATTATAGTCATAAGTGGGAAAAGATAGATACTAGGAAAGAAGAGAAGAATAGTAATACAGCCTTAGTAAATTATTTGACAGTGTTGTGGGAATTAGTTGTTAAGCAGAGTGATGGCATTCAGAAAAAAAAAACTCCTTGTGTCTAGTTATTCTGGTGGGCAGTGCCTTATAGCATTCTTTTGAGGGCAGAAGTTGAAAAAAATTATGTCCAGGATATGAGGGGTCTGTAGATATTTTCACAGCCCTCTTTTTGACTCATCCAGTGTACAGGTCCTCAATGGAAGGCAGATTGATAGCAATTATTTTTTTTCTGTAGATCTAATTATCCGTTGAAGTCTGTGTTTGTCTTGTTGGGCTGCAGAGCCAAACCAGATTGTTATGGAGGTACAGATGACAGACTCAATAACTCCTCTGTAGAACAGAATCAGCAGCTCTTTGGGGCAGTTTGAGCTTTCTGAGTTGGCACAGAGAGAACATTCTTTGTTGTGCTTTTTTGATGAGGTTTTTGATGTTAGGTGTCCATTTTCAGTCTTGAGATATGATAGAACCTAGAAACTCTACTGTTAATACTGTGCTGTCTAGTATTGTAAGAGGTGGTAGTATAGGAGGTTTCTTCTTAAATCCACCACCATTTCTATGGTTCTGAGTGTATTTAGTTCAAGACACAAGGCTACTTGTTCGACCTCCTGTATGTATGCAGATTCATGTTTTCCCTTGTAAAGATTCCTATTAATCATGAACATGAACGTCAGCAGAAGTATTCATGCTATCTCATTGCTTTCTTTTATCATCATAAGCGAGAGAAGAGGATAGACAGGATTTCAAAGGAAGAAAAATGTGTGTGTGAAAGAATAATTGATTCATATCCACTTGTGTTTTGACCACTTGATGGTTATAATAGGAAGTGAAGGGCTACTTGTGTGATCAGGCACACTTGTCTCAAGAGATTGGCAGAAAACAGTTTCATTCATGGTTTCTGAATGAACAGGACAGAACAGAGTTATCAAGTGTGTGCCGCAGGTTTTCGGGTTCCATAGGAAGCTCTTCAAAATTTTCTATTAATAGGTGGCTGATAAGGCAAACATCTGCAGCATTTGCAGATGTTCAAGATTGATTGGAGAAGTTGATATTCTGAAAATAATAATAATAACAATAACAACGACAGCAACAACAATAATATTGGAAGTGAACTTGAGGGAATAGAGAACTGAACCTAAAATTATAGCATGGAAATTAAAAGGGAGTTATTCATTTAAAGCAAATAAATGAAATGCATATTTGTAGGATAAAAGATTGTTTGCTTGGCCAAGTGGGCTTGAAAGGAACCATGAAATTGCAACACTTATGTGTGAAAAGTTTATTGAAATTGTACTTTAATAATTATGTAAATTAAAGGAAATGGAATCACAAGCAATAACATGATTAATGTAGCCAGATGCAGCTGTGAAGAAGGGAAATGTCACTTTAGGCTGAATTGATATAATTCTTATTTAAGAAATTTTAGACTCTTCAAGAAATACCCTACTGACTAATGGTTTGTAGAGCAGGAATGAAGGCTTTGGAAATGATATTCAGAGTTGGTGATATATTTACAAATGTCGGAATTAGTTCAGACAGTCCTGAACCTGTGATCCCCTACGGATATGAATTGTGGACTTGAAAGAAACAGGAAAGAAACACTTTTGGAAAGTTTTTGAACTTTGGAAAAGATTCCAGAGGTTACTGATAGGGAAAAATTATCATAGAACAAATCAATTCAGAGTTCATGGCAAAATTATCAGGATAATTTATAATATTTTGGATATGTTATGGAAAGACCCACTCTAGTGAGAGGTCTATAATATTGGGGAAAGTGAAGAGAAGAGTTCAACCAGCAGTACACTTTCACAACTCCATTTCAGTGGTGATGGGTGCATACTTGAAGATCTGAAAGGCCAGGAAGGGGAGAAATAATTCTAGAAAAGGTTTAGCCATGGGGTCATAAAGAATTGATATTGATGAATCGATAGAATTGATTGATTAGACACTATCAATTGAAGAATTGATAGTGTCTAATCAATCAAAAATAGATCGCTCCATTCTACACCTATAATGAATATTGACGAGTTCTGGAAACATTAAGAAAGTCTGACAAACTGGGGCAGGTTCATAGAATGGCAACAAAAACGATGAAGATTAGAAACTACCCTAAACAACCAGTTAGGTTCAGTGGCTGAAATAAGTCCTTCCATTTCAGGGATGCTATAATTTCACAACAAGATTTATCGTTGATAACATCTACATGTTTCCTGTCATGGACGGAGTTGTACTAAGGTGAGCTGACTGGAGTGTATCCATTGCACAAAAATAAAGGTTTGGGAAGAAAGGAGCTGCATCTGGTTCTCAACGAATCATTGCTTCCAATTTATGTTTAGCAAGGAAGAATATAGATTCTTTCACATTACTATCATTGTTTTAGCCACTGGCAATGAGACAACCATATTGAAAGTTAATTGGGAAGCTTGGCTCTATTATTTGGTACTCTAATTACTTGCCTCAGTGAGCAGCGGAGCTGGAGGACAAAAGAATTAGAATAGACGCTGTGTGGGAGAGTTGGGGAAGAGCAGCTGCCAGCAAAGGAATTGGAAGTATTGCAATATACTGTATGGAAAGGTCTTGTGTCTCTGCCTCTTCTTTCAAGCGACCGTCTTTGTTCCAAGAACTGGCGAATCGTTGCTTTGATTTTGTGCAGGGTTTTTTTTTAATGCTTGATTGAGTAATCTTGTCTTTCACCAACCAGATATGTAGCTGGAATTGTTTCAAGGCGAAATAATTTGAAGAACAGGTTCTCATTAGAGATGTGAAAAATCTAGCCTAATTTACCATGCTTTTTATGAATTTTCTTCCAGAGTTTAAAAAAAAAAATAGATACAGCAAATGTCAATGTTTATGTTCATGAAATCTAGTGCAACCATCTTTTCTTTTGGGTCTTTGGCCTGCCATATTTTCTATTATTCTGCTATGCATTTTCTATTGTGGGAAAACGGGAGGGGGGATTGTAAGAAATCACATTCTATGTAGCCACAACAAAATTCTTTCTAGAAAGCCAAGGTCATCCTTTGTCTCTGCACCTCTGCACCTGACCAGAATTGGATGGATGGAACTGCCAGCACGGAAGTGGGAGATTGGACCATGTGATGGACTTGTGGGTGTGGGGGCAAGATCTGGAACTTTTAACTGGGTGGGTAAAAACCAGGAAACTTTTAGATTCGGGTTCTCCCAGATGCGCCAACATGGATCTCTTAATAAATTGGAACTTTGAGCAATACTTTGCCTTGGACTCTGATTTACTTTTGGATGCTATTTGGAACCCTGACACTGGTAACATATGGAAGCTTTGCATGCCATTTTTTATGAAAGTTATCCACAAATGGTTTTAACGTAAATCACCCTGCTTGCTTCATTTTCTGGACAAATAACTCAAAACTGAAGTTTTGAATGAAAATTCACTTGATGTACAGTAAGTGCCTTTTAAAAGTATAAATATTGCTGTTTGTACGGAGCATCTTTTATTGAAAAGACGAATCAGTGAATAAATAAAATGCAATAATTTTGAGACTTAAGCTCTAACACAGTTTATGATTTAGATCCATGACATTGAGTACAGTTTTATTGTATTTAGATTTAAAAGCTGTGAAGAGAGAAAAAAAACATTGTCTACATTATTTTGTTCTTGGCATCCCGATAACCACTTTATGTTTCTATGTTTATATTATGTAACTATCTATGAATGGATTAATGCATCAATGAATGAATGAAACGTCCACAAGCTAAAGAGCTTATGTCTTTGCACATCCATTCTCCTATTTTAACATTGAAAGACTCTAGAATGAAATTTAATTATGCTCTCTTCTTGTTGCAATAGCAGCAGCCTTGTCAGTGTAATTGATTCTTGGTCAAAGTATTATTGATCTGATAAAAGCAAATCCATTCCTCTCACAACAACTAAAACAGTTCAACAGCCATTTTCTATTCTTTCAAAAATGGTGTTCTGACCTAGGCTTCCTAATGCAATAAAAAGCACACACTTAGTCCCCCAAACCCTCTTTTTATTTCAAATTGTGAATTCTGTTCATTCACCGCCCGTAATGTGTCCCACATAGTTGTAAAGAGTTCTACAGTAGGCTGCCAAAGTTCTTTGGGATAAGGCTGTTAAGCATCCATCTTTATCTTCCTTGAGATACTGCCAAAGACTTAATTGGCAATTAGTTTGGCAAGGCCACATGGAGCAATGAGTCAAAACAGAGCTTCAGAAGGTAAACTGACCAGCACGAACCAAGTAGCTTCCTGAAAAGGCTCACGTGCCTTTGCTCCTCCTTTATGTCCTATGGGAAGGGCCAATCACTTCCAAGCCTTACTCTCGAGTCATCCCTTTTGTCTTAATTGTTCTTACTTTCTGGAAGCTCTGCTCATGCGCACAGGGGGAACAGGGGGAATCTGTTCCTCTGCCTCACTGCTATCTGACTCTGGAGGCTCCAGAGGCAGGACATAACTCCCAGATGGCCCTGGCCCCCTCTCTGCCTCCGATGCAGAGCCTTCATCAGAGCCTTCCCCAGACTCCAGGACTGGCCCATGTTCCTCCCCAACCTCTTCACTGTCCATCTCCACTGCCAGCTCTGCAGGCTGCTGGCGGATCACAACAAATGGGCATGAAACCACTGATGTCTTTCCTTTTTGAGAGAAATTGATCATTAGCAAATGAATTAGTGTCCATTTGCATCGGT
Organism: Thamnophis sirtalis; assembly: GCF_051295495.1. Taxonomy (NCBI): domain Eukaryota; kingdom Metazoa; phylum Chordata; class Lepidosauria; order Squamata; family Natricidae; genus Thamnophis; species Thamnophis sirtalis. The sequence continues at coordinate 14,113,485 of NW_028261388.1, forward strand.
GTCTGTCTTGATATTAAACCCTGCATCCTGTTGTCAAAAAGCAGGTTTAAATTTGATGATTAAATTTGAAGAGCTTCTGCAACGAAGGTTCTTTTTTGTGTGTGTTTGTATGTTGTGAGTGTGTGCATACATGCTCACAGTTGCAATGTCAGTCTGTCGGTCTGGCCTAGATAGATACATTCCTATTCAAACAAAAATTCATGGTAGTTGAGAGAACTGAATCAGTCTGCCAATGGGACACCATGCAAAACTTTTACTTTATCCATATATTGCTTTATTTCTACTCCAAAAAATGTCACTTTATGCTAAAATAGAAAGTGAAATTAATTTAGCTAAGTCACACGCAGCCTGGTGTCATTTAGGACAATTAAGGCTACCAGTTCTCAGAAAGTTGTAGTCCCAGTGATTAAAATCAAATAAAATGTCTTTATTGTTAAAGACCAATACATAGTAAAAGCCCAATTGGCTGCATAGATATAAATAAATTGTAAAATTAACAGGACATATCAATCAGTTGTGTCTTTTCTATAGGATGCAGCAAAATTTAGTTATATTATGAGTAACCGATCTATGAATGGTGGAATTCTTGATTTTTATTATTATTGTTACCGTATGGCACGTGTTAGCCAGGGATCACCGAGGTGGCCTCTGTGAAAGGAATTTTTTTGGGCGGTGTTGTTTTACCCACGGGATTCCTTAAAGCTAGTAGGCAATCAGGGGAAGCTCCTTTCCTGTCCCTATGCAGTTTATTCACTCATGGGAATTGGGTCACCAAGCTGCTGACCTCAGCAAGGCATAGGCTCAGCGTCTTACCACATGAGCCACCGCGTGAGCTTGGTTGTTTGCTTCAAGACATTTCATCACCCAGCTAGGTAACATCATTAGGACAAATGAAGATGGGTGTCAGCGTTCCAAATAACATCCAAAATTAAATCAGAGTCCAAGGCAAAGTATTGCTCAACGTTCCAATTTATTAAGAGAGTCATGTTGTCACATCTGTGAAAACCTGAATCTGAGCTTCCTGGTTTTCCCCACCCAGTTGAGAGTTCATGATCTTTCCCCCACACCAAGTCCATGCTGGCAGTTCCACCCATCCAGTTCCAGTCAGGTGCAGAGGTGCAGAGACAAAGAATGACCTTGGATTCTAGAAAGGAATTTTATTTTGACAACATCACATTCTACTCCTTACTATTCCCCCTCCCAATTCCCTACTAATGAAACAGCATAGTAGAATAGAATATTAGTGTGGCAGGACAAAGATCCCAAAAGGAACCAGCTGCAGGCCTGACAATGGGATTAGCTACAACCTATTAATGTCATCATTTGCACTGATGACATCACCTGGTTGGATAATGAATTGCTTGCAAGGAAGCAACCAAGCTCAGATAACTAAAAAACTCCACGGTTCAATCCTGAGATACATATTCTCTTCTATTGGGGGAATTAATATTCGAATATAAAATGTCAGGATCATCTAGGTGTCAGTTTCTGCTATTGCCTGCAGTCATGATTGTCCTAACTTAAAATAAATGTGTTTTGCATGGCTTGGAGCTACAAAGAACTTTCCAGTGTGTGAGGTTTCAGGACCTTGGACAGATTCCTGTTTGCCTATATATTCTTGCAATCCTTTTCACATTCCTGAGTTCTAATCCTTTTCTAGCCTTTCCTATCATTTCACAAAAACCAGACGAAGTGCAGAGCTGAACTCCATGGAACTCTTACAAAGGCTGACCGTAACCAAATATTTTTGATTTGTAGCAGTTTTTGATAATATTCTGAGAATATTCTGTTTTTTAAAAGAAAAGAAAAAACCACAATATATGTGAGCCTTTGCTTGTTCCTTCCTTAGTGCACTGTGGTTATGCAACCATTTTCTTTCCCTGATCACCAATGGCCACACAGATGTGGCAACATCAGGAAGCCGCTTCAGAAAGAGAGGAGATCCTTCTTCAGCCAAAAAAAGGACCACTGTTTTACTAGGCCAGTGATGGCTAACCTTTGCAGCACTGAGTTCCCAAACTGGACTGTGTGCACGCAAGCTGGAGCACCGGAATTCAGAAGAGAGCAGCTGGCTGGTGTGAAAGCATGCAGTGGCCAGCTGCTTTCCAGGTTCCATTGTTCATATGCACGCCGGACCGCTGCTCTCTTCCAGTTTCCGTTACATGCCTGCGTGCTGGCCATTTGGCACATGCACATGACGGAACCCAGAAGAGCAGCTAGCCATTGCACACATGCATGCCAGACAGTGGTGGGTTTCAAAAATTGTTCAAACCTACTCTGTGGGTGTGGCCTCCTTTGTGGGAGTGGCTTGCTGCCCATGTGACCGGATATGAAGATGCCGATGACACTTGTCAGAACCACCTTAAATTACCTCACACACAGCACTGGCATGCATAAGAATATGATGTAAACTTGTTTTTTAAAAGGCATCTTTGGTTTGCGTTAAAACAACTTCAACACATGCATTGTTCTGATTGCACCACAAACGCAGTAGTCATCCTTACCTTTCACAGAGGCCCTGAGTTTTATAAATAGGAGCATGATAGTGTAGAATAATCCTATCCAAGGACCAGTGGTGGGTTTCACAAAATTTTGGAACCTCTTCTGTAGGTGTGGCTTGCTTCCCGGGTCCACTGGTGGAACCTCTTCTAACCGGTTCGGTAGATTTGATGAACTGGATCTACCAAATAGGTGCGAACTGGTAGGAACCCACCTCTGATGCCAGACCAACAGCTGGCGATGGTGTGCATGCCCACAGAGAGGGCCTTGTGTGCTACCTCTAGGATGCATGAAAGAGCTGAGGTGGCGCAAGAAAGAGCCGAGGTCTTCAATGGGCGTGCATAAGCACACCAGCGTGCCCACCCTCCCTGTCCTATTGTCTCCATTTACGGTATTCATATTTACCTTTATACTTATACCTGTTATCTTGTACATGTTTGACTAAATAAAATAAAATAAGTCCCACTACAGGGAGATCAAAGGGACAAGGAAGAAATTGCTTCCCTGTTATGGATCACTTGTGGAATAGCTACCTCCATGAGACTGAAGCAAGTTAAAAGAGGGCTTTTCCATATTACTGAGCTGATGTGGAGCAGTGGTTAGGGTGCAGTACTGCAGCCACTTCAGCTGACTGCTAGTTCTGCAGCTCGGCGGTTCAAATATCACCAGCTCAGGGTTGACTCAGCCTTCCATCCTTCCAAGGTGGGTAAAATGAGGACCCAGATTGTGGAGGCAATATGCCGACTCTGTAAACCGCTTAGAGAGGGCTGAAAGCCATATAAAGCGGTATATAAGTTTAACTGATGATGATGATGATGATGATGATGATGATGATGATGATGATGATGATGCATGCTATAGGTTCTCCATCACAGTACTAGGCTGTTTGTAAAACATAGGGACAGTAGGTAATTTTTTTAAAAGGTGCTTTTTCATCAAGTTCTATTATTATCACTCTTTGAAAGTCTGATAATTACAATGGCCTAAGCATAAAAAGTAATTCCTGATTTGTTCCGCTACAGCATCTTTCTTCACATTGATCAACCTCTAACTCTGTGAAGTTTAATTCCCGGGATTCTTAGTAATGATTTGACAGGCTAGGGAATTCTGGGAATTAAAGTCCACATAGCTGGAGGGCACCACATATGGATCATACCGCTTTGCCAACAATAGTTTCATAATATGGCAGGTTTAAGAGTAGATTAATTCGATTTATGTGGTCTCTCTCTCCTTCTCTCTGGAACTCCTACCAAAACCTTTAACATGCACTGCAGACCTCATTAAAGATTTGAATTAATCTCTTAGCCCTTAGGTATTATAACACAATCAAAGCCCATGTAATCTTATTTGCTTATATTTAAGCTTTTATCTTTGCCGCCTTCTTTCTCAATGTTGCCTTATTTCCATACACTTAAGCTTTTGAATGAAGGGACACAGTGGCTCAGTGGCTAAAATGCTGAGCTTGTTGATCGAAAGGTTGGCAGTTCGGCTGTTCGAATTCCTAATGCTGCGTAACAGAATGAGCTCCTGTTACTTGTCCCAGCTTCTGCCAACCTAGTAGTTGGAAAGCATGTAAAAATGCAAGTAAAAAAATAGGGACCACCTTTGGTGGGAAAGTAATAGCATTTGTGCACCTTCGCCGTTTAGTCATGCCAGGCACATGACTATAGAAAACTCTGAAGTGTACAATTCTGGTTACTGGAGATATTTATAATAATAGGCAGTGATGGGATTCACATAATTTAACAACTGGTTCTCTGCTCTAATGACCAGCTGGGTAGGCCGGGCTTGGTGGGCATGTGACTGGGTGGGCATGGCCAACCCAGTGTCACTCAGGTCAGTGGGCGCTTCGCCTTGGCTGTTACAATGTAATAAGGGTTAACCAGAGAGGCAGTTTCTGTAAGCAGGGCAATAAAGATAAGGCTAGAAACAACACCAGAATGTTTCCTTCCTGCCTTCCTTACAGGATTAGCCCTGTAAAGTGGGGAAAAAACAAAATGAGATTTCTTCCAACAACCGGTTCTCCCAACTGCTTAGAAAATTAACAACCGGTTTTCTTGAATAGGTGCGAACTGGCTGAATCCCACCACTGATAATAAGTTACACTGGAATGCATCTAAGAATAGCTTAGATGGAAAAGATGTATGAGCTGGCTTTCTGGACCTTAAGTTGGATATTATTTACTCTTCTTAATACTGTGTCATAACAGGTTCATATTAAATGGGAAACACGCTAAACTTTGCACAAGGTGTGTATTGAAAGGCTAAGAACCACCTGTGCGCGAAGCCTTCAAGGGTAATCTGTACCATTCCCTTCCAATCGCTTTCATAAAATTATTTCCTCACTGTGAAAACCACAGGTCTTCCCCCCCCCCAACATCTTTTTTTCAAAATAGGTGAAAATTGCATGATGTATCAGCACTGGAAGCCTAGAAGTATAAAATAACAAAAATACACAGGAAGAGAATGGGATGGTATTTACGTTATTAACAGGATGAAATGGGAAATCTTTTCATTTGGGTTTACTTATGTTTTTCGGCAAAACCACATAAATAAAATATATTGATTAGTTTAATTTTCCACCCATCTCTCTTCGATATGACTTTCATTTCATGGTTTAGGGCAGTGATGGCTAACATTTTTGTTGCCGCGTGCTGAAAGTATGTGCCCGCCCACACCCATAATGCAATGCGTGTGTGTCCACCCACCCCTGCCCCCTGCATATGCATTTGTGACCCCCTAGCTCTCTCCCCGGTCTACTGTGTATGGGCATGTTACCCCCCTGCTCTTCCCCGTGCCCCCACACATGGGTATGTGACACCCCACACCCTGTTTTGGGCCTAGCAGGCCTCCCTGTAACCACCTGGGACCAAAAACAGGCTGCAAGAGGGACAGGCCACACACCCCATGTGCCCCATTTTGGGCCTAGTAGGCCTCCCTGCAGCCTCCTGGGCTCCTGGGATCAAAAATGGGCCATGGGGCGGGGGGGATCACATACTCCACATGCCCCATTTTGGGCCTAGTAGGCTTCCCTTCAGTCTCCTGGGACCAAAAATGGGCCATGGAGAGGGGGGACGCATTGCATACTCCACATGCTCCATTTTGGGCCTAGTACTGCCATTACTGTTTTAATTCTTTGTAGGCCCGAGGCAATTGCTTGCTATTTTGGTTCCTTTTTTACTATTCACTTATTGTTTTAACAAATCCGCCTTGAGGCATTTTATGATTCGTTGGCCTTTACATGTCTGGGAAACAAATTAACAGATAAAATATTCAGCAGATTTATCACATCCCCATGAAATGTCTTATTGTTTTAAATTGTGTTTGTTCTTAAAACCTACCCTGAATAAGAAATTGTTATGGCCAACATTACAAGCCCAGCAAATGAAATTGATGTTCTTCCAATAATAATGTGATTGAAGCACAACTAACCCGCAGTCCATTTCGAATACTGATTGCATTTCAAATTCTTTGGCCTTTTTAGGGGTTCAATTTATAGAAATGTCATAAAGATTAGATGAACACTATGCTCGAAAATGTTTATCGTTCAAAAGAGATGCCTCCTCCTAAATCTGAATGGTTTAGTCTTCTAGGAAGATCTTTTAAGAAGATGTTGGATAACCATTTGTCTGAAGTGGTGTAGGGTTTCCTGCCAAAGCAGGGGGTTGGACTAGAAGACCTTCAAGGTCCCTTCAAACGCTGCTATTCTATTCTATTCTATTCTATTCTATTCTATTCTATTCTATGATAGCTTTTGTTCTTACTGTTTTTAGTATAGATAGTCCTCGACATAGGACCAAAATTGTGTCCAGAATTATTGCTATATGTTTCTTCAATCATAAGTCAAAGCATCATGTGACTGGACCCGATTTTACAATATTTTTTGTGGTGGTGGTGAAGCGAATGGCATGGATTGTTAAGCAAGTTCAATGTGTGTTTTATTTTTTGCCACAAATTGAAAGTAAATATCAGAAGGTTAAAAAAAAAAACCCATCATAAATTTGAGCCATGTGATTTTGAGATGCTACAAAGTATGGTAAAGGTGAACTGATTGACAAATGTCCAAAATGCAATCACATGACACTTGTGTTTCTGTGTATGTGTGTGTCTATGTGTGTGTTATCAGTCTGAAAACAGCTTGTAAATAGCTTTGGACAGATCCGTCAATGGTTGTTAAGCAATTAGTCCTTAATTAAGGTCTACCTGTAAGTTCACATATTTGAAATTGCTATGAATTCGTTTTTGGTTTTTTTTTTTGCTCCTTTGATCTCACCGTCTAAATCTGCAGTATTCTTACCTATAATTATCCTTTTACTTTGAAGGCTTGTTAGAAACTCTCTCACACTTATACATCAAGCAACACCTTAACATAATTTATTTATTTTTATTTATTTGTCAAAACATGTACGGGATAACAGGTATAAGTATAAACATGTATATGAACACAGGAAATGGGTACGAACAAGTGGGGATAGTAGGGCAGGGATGATAGGCACGTTGGTGCACTTATACATGCCCTCTTACATTACTCTTAGGAATGGGGTGAGGTCCACAGTAGACAGTTTAAGATTAAAGTTATGGGGGTTTGATGATGTAACAACAGAGTCGGGTAATGCATTCCAAGCATTGACCACTCTGTTGCTGAAGTCGTATTTTCTGCAATCAAGTCTGGAGCGGTTTACTTTGAGTTTGTATCTATTGTTTGCCCATGTATTATTTCAGTTGAAGCTGAAGTATTTGTGTACTATGCTTAGGTCAGACCGTAGACGGTGTAGTTCCAGGTTTTCCAAGTCCAAAATTTCAAGTCTGGTGGTATAAGGTATTCTATTGTGAGCAGAGGAATGGAGTACTCTTCTTGTCCCTCAGACAGGGTTCGCAATTTGGGAGTCTTCTTGGATCCACAGCTGACCTTAGAACATCATTTGTCGGCTGTGACCAGGGGGGCATTTGCCCAGGTTCGCCTGGTGCACGAATTGCGTCCCTACCTGAACCGGGAGGCATTCGCAACAATCACTCATGCCCTTGTGACCTCAAGACTGGACTACTGCAATGCGCTCTACATGGGGCAGCCCTTGAAGAGCATTCGGAGACTTCAGTTCGTCCAGAATGCAGCCGCGCGAGCGATTGTGGGTGCACCTCGGTACACCCACGTTACACCTATCCTCCGCGAGCTGCACTGGCTGCCTATTGGTCTTCGGATACGCTTCAAGGCACTAGTCGTCACTTATAAAGCCCTTCATGGTATTGGACCTGGGTACTTGAGAGACTGCCTGCTGCCAATTACCTCCCAAAGACCCATTAGATCACACAGAGCAGGCCTCCTCTGGGTTCCGTCTACCAGCCAATGTCATCTGGCTACTACCCGGGGGAGGGCCTTCTCTGTGGCGGCTCTGGCCCTTTGGAATAAACTCCCTGCAGAGATTCGGACCCTCACCTCTCTCCAGGCCTTCCGAAAAGCTGTTAAAACATGGCTGTGTCAGCAGGCCTGGGGATGATGAATTCCCTTCCGCTCTCGAATCGTGTGGCTGTTGGTTGTTTTTAAATGCCCTGTATTTCTGTAGTTTTTGTGTTTTTCCCTTCCCCTCCTTGGGTTTGTGCGCCGCCCTGAGTCCCGCAGGGAATAGGGTGGCATATAAATAAAATGAAACTCAAACTCAAACTTGTGAAATACCTCTGGTCTCATTCAATTGTATTAATGTCTGATATACAGTGTGGATTCCAGGCAAATGAGCTGTATTCGAGGATTGGTCTGGCCAAGGTTTTGTAAGCCCTAGTTCGCAGTACAATATTACCGGAGAAGAAGCTTTGCAAAATTAGATTGACAACTCTTAATGCCATTTTGGCAATGCTGTTAGAGTGAGATCTGGGGCTTAGATCATTTGAGATTAGTACTTCAAGGTCCTTGACAGAATGAGGGTCGTCTACAAGGTTGTATCCAGCCAGCTTGTATTTGGTGTTCTGTTTTTTGTTGCCAATGTGTAAGACAAAGCATTCATTGGTTGAGATTTGGAGTTGCCAATTGTTTGACCATTCTGACACATAGTCAAGGTCCCTTTGTAGGACAGCAGTATTGTCGGTGGTGTTAATTCTATCTGCCTCTGTCCTCATATAAGAGCATGTTGAGAAGCCCATCGCCTGATCAGGTCCATGGGGCTTAGAGGAGATATTAGGCCTCTTTATAATAGTCAGCACCAGTGGTGGATTGCAGGTGGTACGCCCCAGTACAGGCATACCGGAGCCTGCCTGGAGCCCGGGATACCATTGTGGTATGCTGCTCTGGACGGCCCACCCAAACTCCTTACCAGTCTTTTAAGTCTTCAGCGTTTCCATGCACAACGCGTACATCACCTGTGTGATGCTCTGCTGAGCAGCTGGAGCATCGCAGAGGCTCGCAGAGGTGCTGGACACATTCATGTGGACGCTGCCAGGCCCGTTCCAACCGTACCGGTTGGAATAGATCCAGAACCCACCACTGGCCAACACCCTATGAGATATTTTTCTATGGAATATACTTCCTTCACAAGTATGAACAGCTCCTACCATCCTACAATCCCACCAACAAGATAAAGCAGTTTCATTTCCAGATGCTTTTCAGTCCCTGCTGACTCACTTTGGATGCTTCTTCCTTGTTTTTCTTTGTGGTTCTCTTTTCTTTTTTTGTGTGTGGGGGGGGAACCTTCAAGGTTTTCCTTCTTCTTGGCCTTTATACTCTGCCTGGATTTTAATAAATCTTTTTCTTGGTACCTAAGAAAGGTACTTTCATGTCATCTCTCTGGTGGCAGATTAGGAACTTTGTAAGATGCAGAGAAGCGGCATCATTGGAAAGAAGTTTCTTCTAAAAGTCATTGTTCTTTCATGCTTAGTGTGTTTACATGGTGACAGAGAAATACTGTGTATAAATGCAAATAGAATTATGATCTCTGCTGGATTCTGCAATTTATTCAGCCATCCCAGAGGTTCTCCTCTATCAAAATTGGTACCTTGTAAACACAAGGACCATTTAGGTTTCATATTTGGAGAATTTGGGATTGAAACCGTGCTAATTTTTTCTACGAGTTGATTACCATAATAGTTTGTAAACAGAGGTTTTGGGAATTTCAATTTTTATTGTTAATAATAATTCTTATTACTTCTATACTTGTATGTAATATGTTTATTATTGTTGTTTTTTTCCAGTTAACTATTTTGTTATTAATGAGGTACTGTATATAGATGGCAAGCTAACAATTTGTAAATAGATTTAGTAGTTTGATAGTTTAACATTCTTTTGGCCTGCCTCTCGAGGGGTGGGAAACTAACACTGTTGTATTACATTCATCAGCATTCAACTAGAGGAGATATTTTGGGTCTGTGGGTTAGTCTCATTTTCCCTTTTTTTTAAAAAAAAAGAAAAGAACTTTTTTTCTTTTTAACGTTTTGCTTGTTTTTCTGTTTCTCACAAAACTGACTCAGTAAATGCAGAGAGGGCTGTAAAGAACTGTGAAGCGGTATCAGAGGTAGCATTCAGTAGGTTCTGACTAGTTCTGGAGAACCAGTAGCAAAAAGTTTGAGTAGTTCAGAGAAATACCACCTTTGACTGGACCCGTCCCCATCTATTTTCGGCCTCCCGAGTCTCAGCTGATCAGGAGGAAATGGGGATTTTGCAGTAATCTTCCCCTGCAGTGGGGAGGAAATGGAGATTTTACAGTATCCTTACCCTGCCACACCCACCAAGCCACACCCACCAAGCCATGCCTACAGAACGGTACTAAAAAAAATTGAATCCTGCCACTGAGCAGTTTATAAGTCTAAGTGCTATTGCTTTTGCTATTGCTAAATATTAAACAGCCAAAACACAAGAGCTGATCAAACACATTTAGAAAAAAATTATTACTTGCAATGAATCCTCAGATTTTCTTTCTCCTTAATGATGTCCATGGTGGGGGATCCGCTTAGATCCTAAAGCAGTGATAAACAGCGGGACACAACTACAGTATTGCTTGAGTCACCAGTTACTGGTTGTCATTGAAAGATGTTAGGAGCTTGTGTTTGTCTTGTATAGCATCCTTGTTAGTCCATTGGGAGGGCTTTTGCTCCCTTTTAAAATCTGTATAGAGCCATTTTTCTTGTGCTCTGAAAAGTATTGATTACTGCCCATTCGTTTCTGCTTTTATCAGCACCCTTGTGCAACAGCAAAGGAAAATGAGGACAAAATGTGAGACTTTATTTTTCCTTCTGATATTGGTTGTTTTCCCCCCAAACTCCAAAATGATCCTCTGCAGACATTCTAATCAGGTTTTTGGAACAGCTCTCCTATGCCATCCATACAAAAAAATAAACAATCCAACAAATCAGGCTGTAGACATGTACACATTTGACTGAAAAATGCCTTTGTTGTTGCTGAATACCAGACCAATTTGTCAGCACAGCTTAGTCTGGTCTACAAAAGGCCATTCAGAAATTTTAATTAGTTTTGAATTTGCCATGTAAAACTCTTAACTACTTTAGCTAGTTGGAGCTGCATTCCATAAATTTCAAAATAATTACATTGGCTAATTTGTTTTCACAGTTGTGGTGAAAGATGCATTGGCTTAAACATTTTAAGGAATCACACTGATGTATGGATTGGTAACCTTTTTAATACGTCTTGTTTCTCTGATTCAGTTTTATTATTTGAATGCTAGTATTTTTTCCCCCTGGTTTTTGTAAAACTAGATTTTTTTTTAAAGCTTTTCATCGATGATTAAGGGGGCTGGAGGCTAAAACATATGAAGAACTGTTGCAGGAATTGGGTAAATGGAGCTTAATGAAAAGAAGGACTAGGGGTGACATGATAACAGGGTTCCAATATTTAAGGGTCTGTAACAATGAAGAGGGATCAAATCTCCAAAGCATCTGAAGACAGGACAAGAAGGACAAGAAGCAATGATGGAAGCTAATAAGAAGAGAAGCAATCTAGAACTAAGGAGAACTTTCCTGATAATTAGAACAGTTAGTCAGTGGAACAACTTGCCTCCAGAAGTTGTGAATGCTCCAACACTGCAGTTTTTGAAGAGATTGGACAAGCATTTGGTTGAAATGGTATAGGGTTTTCTGCTTGAGCAGGAGGTTGGACTAGAAGATCTCCAAGGTCCTTTCCAACTCTGTTATTCTGTTAATATTGAATCAAGTTTGGATGAACAGTTGGTCACATTTGCAGTATTTTAAATAGCATGTACAAACTTTCAATGGCTTCTTAAAAATAGCATTCCCCAAAACTCCCATTAACTATTTCTAAATACTTGGAGTTTCAGCATTTTGAAGTCAATGGGTTAGCTGGCCACTCAGGGAGTTGTGGCGTCATTACTTTTGATGGACACTTTGTTGGAGAAGGCTGTTGTAGAAATTCTCAATTTCCCACTATTTGATCATTTGAAGTGTGGATTCTGGAGAATTAATGTGACAGCTTTTTGCAAATAAATCATTTTATTGATAAAAAACTGTGACCTCTTGCTAACAGATAATGGCTCATTTTTTCATTGGTAGTTCTCTCTTTTGTATCTGTATGGATTGGATGAGAAAAGTTTTAAATAGCATGAAAATCTACACTCCAGGACTACTGGTGTCACTTCTATCAGTTATTTTCTCCCTGAAAAGATTTATTTGTTCGTTCATTCATTCATCCTATATGCCACTTGATTTCTGAACACTTGAGTGTCAATAAGCAGGTGGTTCTATATCATAAATATTCAGCTGTGTTTTCAGTTGTCTTTATTTAAAGAAACACATTTAGTTCAGAGAGAGCAGCACAAAACTAAATTGACAGCAATGGCAACAAGTATATACAACAGAATAAAGAGATGTAAGGGTCCAAACTCTGCTCAAGTAGGAAACTCTATACCATTTCAGACTAATGGCTGTCCAATCTCTTCTTAAAAACTTCCTGTGTTAGAGTTGCCAAAACTTTTGGAGTCAAGTCATTCCACTGATTAAGAATTCTGTCAGGAAACCTCAAAAAATGCAATGCATGTATACAGGAAAGACAATGGACAATTTCAATCAGAATAGAGCAGGAAAATAACTTGGAGGTCTTCTAGTCCAACCCCCTACTCAAGTAGGAGATCCTATACATTTCAGACAGAGGGCTGTTCAATCTCTTTTTAAAAACCTCCAGTGATGAAGCAGCCACAGCTTCTGACAGCAAGATATTCCACTGGTTAATTGTTCTCACTGTTAGGAAGTTTCTCCTTAATTCCATGTTGCTTCTCCCCTTGATTAGTTTCCATCCGTTGCTTCATGTTCTGTCTTCAGGTGCTTTAGAAAATAGGTTGACCACTTCTCCTTTGTTGCAGTCCCTCAAATACTGGAATATTGCTATCCTGTTTCCCCCTCCCTGTTCTTCTTTTCTCTCAACCAGCCAAACCCAAATCCTGCAATTGTTCTTCGTATGTTTTAGTCTCCAGGCCTTTAATCGTTTTAAGAATAATTTCTTGAAGCAGGATTTGATTCAGGAAATAGTGTATGAGTGTGTGTGTGGCTGTGTGGGTGTGTATATGTGTGTACATTCCAGCATAACTCTGGAACACCTCAAGCAATTTCAAACAAACTTGGTACACAGATGACTTACTCTCTGGAAAAAAAATACTTTAGGGGTAAGACACCCCTAACACCCCTTGGAGTATGTTCGGTTAAGATACAGCCTGTTATGCCGTACTGCCATAGTGGCTTCTACTGTATAGTGCAGTGGAGTTGCCATGATAACGGCTTCACAGTACTCCACAAGGGGGCTCCCTCTGGTAAGGGGGAAAATGCAACATTAGAAATTGTGTTTGGTCTCGACATTTTCCACTTATAAATAAATACTCAGGCAACACCAGGCTACTGGCTAGTGTATAGTATAGTAAGGTTATTAGAAGTAGCAGGTACTACAAGGTAGATATTCTGCTAAAGAAGCCTCCCACCACCACAACCAGTTCGCCACATCCAGGGCGAACCAGCAGAAACTTACAATCATGTGGGTGCCTTGATTTGCAACCATAATGGCTTAGAATTAAAGAAAATCCAGTCCCAATTGTAGTTGTAAGTCAAGGGCTATTATATTTGAAGTTTTGGGACTGATTGTTTGTATCTACAGTATTTCAATCAGCAGAAGTCCTTTATATTTTGCAAGTAACAGTTGGCTTGACTTATCTACATATCAATTTTAATCAGCATGACACCAGATAAGGCAAGCTTCTTTTTAAATGAAAAGAAAAATAATCTTAAGAAATACAGAGGGATTTTTCCACCTTGCTTTTAAAATAACAGTATTTCTTAAGGTTATTTTACCAATACAAATACTGACAGATTATACATATAAGGAAGAGCGTGAATAGTGGGTAAATCTGTATTTTTAGTAACTCTATTCTTAGCTATGTTTCAAAAGGAAAGGAATAATTCCCCACAGTTTTATCATATTCATGTTTTAATTTAAACTTTGAATTTGTATAAAAATGCTGAATGCCATTCTTAGTCATTATTTTTAACAGATCAAAAGGATTTCATCTCAGGATTTCTTCATAATTCAGGTTAAATAAGGTCTAGTTTTCAGACCTCATAAAGACCAAAGAACATGGCAGAAAATTGCAGGGGAGAGCTGCCATAATGGAAAGAAAATTATTGTAAAGAGATTGACATAATTTTCTATTGATTATGCTTTGTGGAAGATAAAAATATTAAAATTATATAGAAACATAATTATTATACAAAGTACGAATATACAATTCAAGAAAAGCTAAGATAAAAGACTGGGACCTTAGAACATTGGAAGAAATTGTTGTCCCCGAAACTGGGCTCTTGCTTGGTGTCAAAGCCAGTAAGTCACCGGACACATGGTATGATACAAAATTATATTTTTATTTTAGTACCAAGATATAAAGGCCTCAGATGAAAGCTAACCAGGGGCCCAGATTAGAATCTTACAGCCATTTTTATAGTCAAGGGATGGTCACATTCAACCCTGTGTCCTTCCCCTAATAATGCATGCATAACAGATAATATTGATTGGTTATTTGGATTTCAGCCCTCCTAAATCTTTACACTTGTTATGCTAAATAGCTAAATGTCACATCACCTGTTTTTCACCCCAGGTCACGGGTATCTTGCAATGTGTGCCAGCTATGTGGTTTTTTTTTTTGGGGGGGGGAGGGGGTTCTTATAAGCAAGCTATTCTTGTTCCTAATATCCTGGCTAGTGGTTTTCTAACAGGTAAAGTGCTAACTTCTGTCTCGCTACGAATGTGCAGCCCCCCCCGCTTCCTATTGCAGAGCAGAATAAAAGAACAAAATAAAAGTTTTGTCTCAAGGCAGCATCCCCCGCGACCCCCACCTCCTTCTGCAGCGAGAGAGGAAAGGAAGGACCAAAGTTCTTAATTGTCAAGGCAAAGATATGAAGACAAGAGAAAATGTTTTTATCAGAATTCATACTGCTCACTCTCATGTCTATTCAATCCATACCTGGGTCCTATCTCCACATGTGATCCTTTCTCTGATCCCCAGGGCCTCATCTGTATATACATCCCATCATCTGATCCTTCAAGGGGTTTTAAAGAGATGTAGGCAGAACAAACATTTGCAGGTGTTATGAAGTAGAAAGGAAGTAGAGGCGAAGGAACTGATTTTGATGATTTTACTAAAAAAGAAATAATCGGCAATCTCAGTCATACTATTACACTGGGGAAAGAAATCCACTGGTTCTATTGATTAAAAATATTACAGCTTTACATCCCTTGTTTTTATAATTATGCATGTATCTCTGTACTGTTTTAACCAAGCTCCTCAACTTTCCACATTCATGTCCAGTTTCCTAGATACATAAGCAGACTGAACTGGGCAGACAGCACCCCAAAAAGCAATAAAAGAAATGAAATAAATATCTGAATCAAACATCAAGGAAAGATCTGGTGATTAGGAAAACTAGAATAAGAAGGTTTGCAGGCTTTCATGGATTAATATTGTTCCTGCAACTTTAGCAAGCTCAGGTTATTCTTTACTCCAGCAACCTCTGATTTCAGCCGTACCCAGCTGTCCCTTATCAGAACTGGCTTCCTTTAGTAGATAAACAGAATAAGAGAGTTGGAAGAGACCTTGGAGGTTTTCTAGTCCACCCCCCTGCTCAAGTAGCAAACCCTATATGTCAGGTTGCTCCCAGCATTACTGCCACTTCGGTACGTGCAAAAATTACTGTTGCTTCACTCGTGCACATGCCAGACACATTTGCAAAAATATAGGTCTGCATGTGCAAAATGTTAAAAAAATAAAAAATATATATACTTTGTGCAATTACAATTGTTCTGCACATGCTCAGAACCGAAAATTAAGATGGCAGACCCATAGGAGAACCGGTCCGGGGGCATGGCAGGCCTGGGTTGCTGCCGGTCTGAACTGGTCTAAACTGGCATGAACTGGTAGGAACCAACCTCTGCTATATGATTTCAGAGAGATGATTGTCCAATCTTTTCTTAAAAACTTCCAATGTTGGAGCATCCACAACTTCTGGAGGCAGGTTGTTCCACTGATTAATTGTTCTCACTGTTAGGACATTTCTTCTTATTTCTAGATCATGTAGTTTGATTAGTTTCCATCCATTGCTTCTTGTTAAATCTTTAGATTATTTCCGAGAAGATCCAGATATGACTCAGCATTGTCACAGATTCTTTTGCCTCATTAACTTTTGATGCACTTGATACATACACCCTCATTCTGCAGAAACTTCCCAATCTAGGTCAGTCCTTCTGGCTACCGCTTCAGGCATTTTTCTGAAATGTTCCTTCTCCCATGTTTGTGGGGAGGGGGTCTTCAGACTAGTCATGACAAGGATAAATAAAATGCAACTACCCCACATGTTTGCATTATCGTCTTTCACTATGTTTGATCTAGACCAGGGGTATCAAACTCGCTGCATCACGGTGGTGCAGTGGTTGGAGTGCAGTAGTGCAGGCTACTTCTTAGACCATAACCTACTACTAGATAAAGTAGAAGAATGTGGGTTGGACAGCATCACCACCAGATGGATTCGTAACTGGCTGACCAACCACACTCAACGTGTAGTCCTCAATGGAACTGCATCTACATGGAGGAAAGTATGCAGTGGAGTACCCCAACGCTCTGTTTTAGGCCCAGTACTCTTCAACATCTTCATCAATGACACCAAGCTGGCAGGAATAGCCAACACTCCAGAAGATAGGCTTAAAATACAGAAGGATCTTGACAAACTTGAACATTGGGCACTATCTAATAAAATGAAATTCAATGGTGAAAAGAGTAAGGTTCTACATTTAGGCAAGAAAAACAAAATGCACAGGTACAGTATAGGTGGTAACTTGCTCAATAGTAGTAACTATGAGAAGGATCTGGGAGTCCTAGTGGACAACCATTTAAATATGAGCCAGCAGTGTGCAGCAGCTACCAAAAAAGCCAACACAGTTCTAGGCTACATAAACAAAGGGATAGAATCAAGATCACATGAAGCGTTAATACAACTTTATAATGCCTTGGTAAGGCCACACTTGGAATACTGCATTCAGTTTTGGTCGCCACGATGTAGAAAAGATGTGGAGACTCTAGAAAGAGTGCAGAGAAGAGCAACAAAGATGATTAGGGGACCGGAGACCAAAACATATGAAGAACAGTTGCAGGAACTGGGTATGTCTAGTTTAATGAAAAGAAGAACTAGGGGAGACATGATAGCAGTGTTCCAATATCTCAGGGGTTGCCACAAAGAAGAGGGAGTCAAACTATTCTCCAAGGCACCTGAGGGTAGAACAAGAAGCAATGGGTGGAAACTAATCAAGGAGAGAAGCAGCTTAGAACTGAGGAGAAATTTCATGACAGTTAGAACAATTAATTAGTGAAACAGCTTGCCTCCAGAAGTTGTGAATGCCCCAAAACTGGAAGTTCTTAAGAAGATGTTGGATAGCCATTTGTCTGAAAAGGTATAGGGTTTCCTGCCTAGGCAGGTTGTTGGACTAGAAGATCTCCAAGGTCCCTTCCAACTCTGCTATTGTATTGTATTGCTAATGCCAACTGCCTGCAATTTGGCAGTTCAAATTTCACCAGGCTCAAGGTTGACTCGGTGTTCCATCCTTCCGAGGTGGGTAAAATGAGGACCCAAATTGTTGGGGGAAATATGCTGACTCTGTAAATGGCTTAGAGGGCTGTAAAGCACTGTGAAGCAGTATATAATTCTAAGTGCTATTGCTATTTCTACCACATTGTCATAATGTGACTATTGTGATTTTTCCCCCTTCGCTAAAACGGGAGTGGCCATGGCCAGTGCATGACGCATCAAGTCCCCGAGCTGTGATACCCCTGATCTAGACTATAGCTTCCTGATCGTCATACAGTCTTCACCCAAGAAGAGTGAAATGTTTTGGAATTCCCTGTTCTGACCTAGGCTTCCCAAACGCACGAAGCCAACTCCTCACCCTGATAAAACCCCTTTTATTTTATTTAGTTTAAAGTGAATTCCTCTCCAGCAAAGTCTTGGCAAACAGTATTTCAAGAGATTTCACAACTACAGATCTTTATCAGGCTTGGAGAGCTACCAGGCCAATATCTTCCAAACACCACTTTATAGCAGACAATACTTGACAAAAGTCAGAAAACAGATCTTCACCCTAATGAATTGAACTAATTGTCTCCTGCAAACTCCACTCTCCTTTCACCCCTCTTTATTCCCGATAGGAGGGGCCATTCACCGTCCAGCTGTGGCTTTACTCCTAAGTCCTTCCTTAGCTGATCCCTTCTCCTGGCAGCTCTGCGCATGCGCACACTGGGAACGGGCTCCAGCTGTTCTTCTGCCTCACTGATGTCCAACTCCGAAGGCAGCTGATAACTCTTAGACAGCCCTGGCCCCATCTCTGCCTCCAATGCAGAGTACTTTCCCAGACTCCAGGACTGGCCCATGTCCCTCCCCAACCTCCTCACTGTCCAAATCTGCTGATACATCTGCTGGCTGCTGGCAGGCCACAACATTCCCCTTTTCCTAAGCACAATTCAGGTCTTGTCAGTATAATTCTAGCACTACCAAAATCTATATTAAATTGCTGAGGTGGCACAGTGGTTAGGGTGCAGTACTTCAGGCCACTTCAGCTGACTGTTATCTGCAGTTCAGCAGTTCAAATCTCACCGGCTCAAGGTTGACTCAGCCTTCCATCCTTCCGAGGTGGGTGAAATGAGGACCCAGACTGTGGGGGCAATATGCTGACTCTGTAAACCGCTTAGAGAGGGCTGAAAGCCCTATGAAGCGGTATATAAGTCTAACTGCTATTGCTATTGCTATATCAAATACTGACAATATAAAAAAAAGGTACTTTCAACTTTCCAAAGATCTCAAGGAAAGAAATATTGTAAAGGCTGTTTGAAAATTCAAGCACGCAGACTCCAAATGTATGGATTGGGCCAACTCGCTGCAGCCAATTCACCGTGGCCAACTCACCATAGGGAAACTCGCTGCAGGACAATTCAACCGATACAAAAGTTAAATTAATTTCAACGGAATTGTGGCCAATAATAAGAAAATAAAGAAAGTCAATGCGGAAATTGCAAGAGTTAATTTTGACAAAAACATGGTCAGCAACAATAAAGGTAACTGAATGAAATGATTAATACAGCATTGAATTGTCCTGCAGGATGTTGTCCCATTGAGATTTGGTCGTGGTGAGTTGGCCACAGGAAGTCTGCCACGGCAATTTGGCCTAGATCCCCAAAGGAAGAACCAAATTTTAAAACGTGGACCTAGATGGGGAAAAGCTTGAAGATCTGAAGTGACCATTTTGATGCAAGGGCAAAATAAGTGACTCTGATGGCACTAATAAACGTAGTGCAGAGGAATCAGAAGTGTAATTAAGTTATTGAAATAACTGGGTGCTTTTGTACATTTTTGATGCCTACCGTTTCACACACTTTTCATCCTTAGAGAAGTGATGATTAATTAGACTTCGTTTTTGAGAACTAGGAGAATCCTTAAGGCCAAGTTCAGGAATGTGGCATTCTTTTTGAACTTGCAATATGCCCAGGAGTGCATAATAAAAAGGGGACAGACCCAAGATAAAATGGACAGGATAAAAAGTACACTTGATTTAATGGATTCTACGTTTAATTTTAAACTGAAAACATTGGTGCAAATATGCTCAGATCTTTAAGCACTTTTCTTTTCCGTTACAGTGGCTTGGATTTTTTTTTTTAATGGTAAAATTTAGTAGAATTTGGAAGCTTTAAGGACTTAGCCTGAGGTCAGTGGTGAGATTCAAAAATGTTTACTACTGGTTCTGTGGGCATGGCTTGGTGGGTGTGTCAGGGGAAGGATACTGTAAAAGCATTCCCTCCCCACTCCAGGGGAGTGCAAAATCCTCATTTCCTCCCAACTCGGGAGGCAGAGAATAGATGGAGGTGGGGCCAGTCAGAGGTGGTATTTACCTGTTCTCTGAACCACTCAAAATTTCTTCTATCGGTTCTCCAGAACTAGTTAGAACCTGCTGAATACCACCTCTGCCTCAGGTCGTTATATTTTGCATGTATTAATTGATTAAGCAATAGGCATTTGACCATTATTAATATATCTCTAAAGAGATCCAAAGACTTAAAAAGAAATGCAATCAAATCCTACTTGATTTACAAATGCAATAGAAAAATTTACCACCATTTCCAGACTTTACAATCATTTCCTCCATCTTTTCACTGGATTAGCAGCTGCTTCTGCTGGTGACTTTGATAGATTTATTATTATATATCTTGCTACAGTGTTGATGCTCAAAGCCTCTTGCTTCCCTCCCTATTTCCTGTAAATGAAATGCCAGGATGCTCCTGAAAGGATTCAGTTTGGAGCCTGCAAATTAAGCTGAGGAAGCAATGGCATGCCACAGAAAGATGATTCCTGGGCTGGAATTCAATTGGCCTTGTTTTAAGAAGCCCACGAGATCTGACTGGCTTATAAATAGTGCATATTTCTTTCCATTTTAAGGTGTTTCTCATCTTCCTCGCTGAAACTTGCCATGCCATGAATAAAAGAAATATCGACACTATGGCATATCAATTCAAGCTCCAGGTTTGCACACAATCAAGGGTGCATGTGAAAAAGTCAGTATGCTGAACATAGCAATAGCACTTATATAGGACCTATATACCACTTCACAGTTTTTTAAAGCCCTCTCTAAGTGGTGTACAGAGTCAGCATCTTGCCCCCAACAATCTGGGTCCTCATTTTACCCACCTTGGAAGGATGGAAGGCTGAGTCAACCTTGAGCGTTGTGGGATTCGAACTGCCAAATTGCAGGCAGCCATCAGTCAGCAGAAGTAGCCTGCAGTACTGCATTCTAACCACTGTGCCACCATGGAACATGACCAGAAGATTGGACAAGAACACTCTTCCTTTGTATATATACCAATGTCACATGCATATACAAAGGCTTGGGTCTTGGTCAAGTAGTTGCAACCTCCATTTGAATTTGGTTTTTTAACTAGCCTCTGCAGATGTGACAATCCTCTGTAATTCTGAAAGTGTCATCAAGTTATAAGGTAACAGAATGCAGCCAAATAGCAGCATTGTTCAAGATGTAATTGGATAATATTCATATTAAGTTTGATTCAATTTAAATCATATAGGGTTTCCTGCCTGAGCAGGAAATTGGACTAGAAGACTTCCAAGTAGTCTTCTAACTCTGTTATTCTAGTCTATTCTGTTCTGTTCTAGTCTAATCTAGTCTAGTCTAGTCTAGTCTAGTCTAGTCTTATAAGGATCTATTGCAAACTTAAGCTCCCTACAAGAATCTGAACTACTTATGGCCAAAATAAATTGGCAGTGGATAAGAGTCAAAGGAATTCAAGATGGGCTGGACTTAGATTTTTGTGGGCATGAAGATACTCATGACTGACGACACATTTGACCCCTCCCTTGGGCTCAATCTGGTCATCTCTTATGATTCTGTTACTCAGATTAAGCTAAAGTTGAAAATACCCTCAGAATTCTAAAAAGAATCACCTTGCTTATTTTGTAAACTGTCCAGTAACATTTCAAAGGGACATTTTTAGAAACAGGATTTGGAATAAATAGAAATTGGAGATCCTGCATCAACCTTTCTCATTTTCAAGAACTCTAAAGGTCTAGGAGCCTGCTTCCCCCCCACACACACATAAGAGTATGGACATAATCACCCTTCCATTCTTTGTCAACTGGAAAAACTCCATGCAGTCTTGGAAAAGATGATGGTTATTTAATACTATTTCTCAGGCTCTTCAATTTTGCAACTGTTAAATCTGTGCATTTTAATGTGTACAATTGTATTTTCAAATGATTGCCCAGAAAATGTTGACACTATCAATGCAATACAATAGCAGAGTTGGAAGGGACCTTGGAAGTCTTCTAGTCCGACCCCCTGCCTAGGCAGGAAACCCTATATCATTTCAGACAAATGGCTATCCAACATCTTCTTAAAGACTTCCAGTGTTGGGGTATTCACAACTTCTGGAGGCAAGCTGTTCCACTGATTAATTGTTCTAACTGTCATGAAATTTCTCCTCAGTTCTAAGTTGCTTCTCTCCTTGATTAGTTTCCACCCATTGCTTTTTGTCCTGCCTTCAGGTGCTTTGGATAATAGCTTGACTCCCTCTTCTTTGTGGCAACCCCTGAGATATTGGAACACTGCTATCATGTCTCCCCTAGTCCTTCTTTTTATTAAACTAGACATAATTCCTGCAACCGTTCTTCATATGTTTTAGTCTCCAGTCCCCTAAGCATTTTTGTTGCTCTTCTCTGCACTCTTTCTAGAGTCTCCACATCTTTTCTACATTGTGACATCTATGTCGTTTTCATCCCAGAAATGCTATACCTGCTTCATATTCTCTGGATCTACTTGATTTGAAAGCAGTGTCCCAATACCTTTCAAGCTTCCCCAAATATATGTCCTACCAAAGATAACAGGACTTATTTCTTGCATTAAATTTTAAGTTTTCTAACCTAAAAAAAAAAACCCACAACCCAGTGCATTGCACATTAAAAGAACCTGGGGAATAATTTCCGTGGGAAATTATTGACTGTGGAACTGGCTTATCTTATTCAGTAAAAGCATTTCTCTCCCCACAGTCATCTTCTGTATTTTGAACTTTAAGATTTTGAACTAATGGGGTGGGCAGCGAAGGCCATCAATTCATAATGTATTTTTCTGTTCATGTTTATTGACCTTGATTCTAAGCTTGAAAAATCCCATCAGGAAAGTTACCTGTTGAAAGAAAGATAATTCAGCATGGCAATACTATCTCTGAGAAGAATTGTATTTATTTTATTTTACTTATTAAATTTATGTGCCTCCAATCTCACTAATACGGTGACTCTGGGCAACTTATGATATAATAAAAAGTTTTAAGGTGCTTTAAAAAACTTTTACATTAGAATAAAAAGGTTAAAAGTTAAGAGCCAAGATGATGGGCAGAGTTAGGGTGAGGATCTTCTCTACCATGTCAGCCAACACCAATGTAGAAGGCCTCTGCCATGGCCCCAGGCCAAGCAAAAGGACTCTTCTGAACATTTTTAGGCTCTTTCGAAGTTTTAAGGCTCTTTTGAAAGGCCAGGAATGTGGGAATGGCTCTCACCTCTGGTGGGAGAATATTCCAGACTCCAGAGGACAAAGCTACAGCAGACAAAGCTCTTCTCCTAGACTCCACCAACTAAAATTCTTTGGCCAATGGGATCTGAAGAAGGCCCTTTCTTGGAACAAGAGGAGTGGGTTAATCCCATTGGGGTAAGGCGGGTCCTAACACAATGCACCCAAAATGATATGGAGATTCTTAGTAATCCAGGTCATGGTTGTCCCAAAGGTGCTTTTTCAAGAGGCAACTGGACTTTCTTCTTTTTCTTTGAAGACATTTCACTTCTCATCTCAGAAGTTCAATCAAGATCAAGTGGGGTGCTAATACCACTCTCTAAAGCCCTAGTAAGATCACACATACAATACTGCATCCAGTTTTAGTGACCACACTATAAAAAAGATGTTGAGACTCTAGAAAAAAATGCAAGGAAGAGCAACCAGGATGATTATGGGATTGGATGCTAAAATATGTGATGAACCATTACAGAAACTGGGCATGGCTAGTCTAGTGAAGAAAGGGACTAGGGGAGACATGATAGCAATGTTCCAATATTTGTTGGGCTGTCACAGAGAGGAGGGGGTCAAGCTATTTTCCAAACAACCTGAAGGCCAGACAAGGAATAATGAATGGAAACTGAACAAGGAGAGATTCAACCTGGAAATAAAGAGAAACTTTCTGACAGTGAGAGCAATCAACGAATGGAACAGAAGTTGCCTTCAGAAGTTGTGGGAGCTTCATCACTGGAAATTTTCAAGAAGAAACTGGACTGCCATCTGTCAGAAATGGTGTAGGCTATCCTGCTTGGGCATGGGTTTGGACTAGATGCCCTACAAGGTCCCTTCCAACTCAGTTAATCTGTTAAAGTTTCTTCAGCTCTGACTGGATGGTGGGCAATGAATAAATCCTGTCATTCCCCACCATCCAGTCAGAGATGATGAGGCTTCTTGGTTGAGAAGTGAAATATCTTCAAAGAAAAACAAGAAAGTCCAGTTGCCTCTTGAAAAAGCACCTTTGAGACACAAAATGATAGGCTTTTGTCCTAGTGTTACCCAAGAGCAGTGCAATGTACCATCACCTCCTTTCTGTTGGACGTTTGACTACCAAACGTGCCTACAGAAGGAGAAGAAGAGGCAGAGCCTTGGGATGGAGTCAAGAGAGGAATCAGCCTGGAGTCATTCCACTCCCACAAGCAGTTCCAGGTTCAGGCCCTCTTGAATTCTATTATCTCTTATTTAGTGCCAATTTGGTTCTGACTGTTGATTGACTAGAATCATATCCATAGGCATGAGTAATAAATCAGGTTAACTAGAACCTAATAGTTGATCCTTATTCTTTCACATCTGACACAACATTCAGTCTATTATAAAATCTCACATTCTTGGATGGCTGCTGACATGTTGGAGATGCTCTTCAGTAGCCAATATGGTAAAGGTGAGTCTTACTTGGTTATAGACAAATGGGTTCCACAACACATCCTTAGCAGGTGCATTAATAAGGCTTCTAGCACCTCAGGATGTACTATAGTAAGTAGCACTTTTCTGAACAGATATTGAGTGTTTTTTTTTAAGGAATGGGGTGTAACCACCCGCTTTTATCTTATAAGAATACTATGACATTTTTCTAAATCAATAACTAAGTGCTTATGGAGTATTTTGTAAAGTAAAGTAGCCAAGGAAGCTAGGGTGTATGTAAAAATTGTCCTTAACAACATGCTGTCCTCATGGACCAGACATGATTTCATCTTTGGAGAATCACAAAAGTTATGAATGCTGAATTTAGCAATCCAGCTAAATTAGTAATTTAGCAATGCTGTGGCATATCTCATATCTCTATCTCTATCTCTATCTCTATCTCTATCTCTATCTCTATCTCTATCTCTATCTCTATCTCTATCTCTATCTCTATCTCTATCTCTATCTCTATCTCTATCTCATCTATCTATCTATCTATCTATCTATCTATCTATCTATCTATCTATCTATCTATCTATCTAATCTGAATTTCAGTCAGAATCTGATGAAGGAATTCCTTAAGTTTCAGTTTACTTTATTGTCATTGCACCTCATACAATGAAATTAAATACCATCTTCCGTGTACATCGTACATAAGAGAACCATAAAAATAAAATGAAAACACTGGAAAATGAACTTCCAGTTTCTGGCACATGCATGCACAGCAGCCAGGTTGTCTTCTGGTTACTGGCATGCATGCACATGTGATGATCAGCTGGCCTGCACAATGTCCATGCCAGTGGTGGGTTTCAAAAATTGTTTCAACCTACTCTGTAGGAGTGGCCTCCTTTGTGGGAGTGGCTTGCCACCCATGTGACCGGATATGAAGATGCCGATGACACTTGTCAGAACCACCTTAAATTACCTCACACACAGCACTGGCATGCATAAGAATATGATGTAAACTTGTTTTTTAAAAGGCATCTTTGGTTTGCGTTAAAACAACTTCAACACACGCAATGTTCTGATTGCACCACAAACGCAGTAGTCATCCTTACCTTTCACAGAGGCACTGAGTTTTATAACTATGAGCATGATAGTGTAGAATAATCATATCCAAGGACCAGTGGTGGGTTTCTGCTTTCCGGGTCCACTGGTGGAACCTCTTCTAACCGGTTCAGTAGATTTGACGAACCGGTTCTACAGAATAGGTGTGAACTAGTAGGAACCCACCTCTGGCTCATGCCAGAAAACAGAAGTCCAGCTCTTCTTTTGGCCCACACACAAAGGCCAGTTGATTGTCGCAAATACATGCATGCCAGAAACCTGGAAGAGGGATGGGTGACATCGCACGTGCCAGGTGACATGGCTGCACATGCCACTTTGGGCACACATGCTATAGGTTTGCCATCATGGTTCTATACCATTGAATTGAAAACCTCTGATACTGCATTTATATAAGATACTGCATTAAGTGGGGGATAATGGTGGAGGAGTGAATAGATGTATTAGACATAAGGTTATTCGTCAACTTTTTCTCAAGAGAAAATGCTGGTATAAATGTAAACCTTCTGCACATGACAAAAGTCTCAAAGAATTGTGGTGTCCATATAGTTTTCTTTTCTTTATGAAATGGTTGAGCATTGCATTGTTTTCATCCAGACTGTTTTTTCAGCTTTCTTGCTGAGCCCAAGGGAAGGATCAAACACCTTCATAAGTCCCTTCATGCCCACAAGAGATCTAAGCCACGCCCACCTTGAATTCCTTTCTTAACTCTCACTGATTTCCCTTGACCGTTAGTAGTTCAGATTCTTGTAGAAAGCTTAAGATTGCAATAAACTGTATACTCATTTGAATGCCTGAATCTCCTGATTTGACAATTCCATCAAATTCTTAGCCAAGTTCAACTTTACTTAATTTTTCCAGTTAAACCAAAATTGTTTGGATGCCGCTCCATTCCAGAATGCAAATAAGAAGAACATCCTCATTTATACAATGCATTTTGAGAGGAAATGTGTACGGCAATTGTGTATTTGGTGAGAAAACTAATTCAAAAATACATGTTAACATATATATTGAAATAGAAATGTTTGCCTTGGTTTTTTTTTAAAGTAACGTACTGATGTAAAAATTGGAAAGAAGCACTTTATAAATAAATATATGTTAAACCAACATAGTCAAAAATAAACTGATTCATTCATAGTTAAATAACTAGCAAAATATTTTATCCAGGGAGTCCTGTACCAAACAGAATTTATTCTGTTATTTCCATACTTCTGACATTATAATCAAAAGTACAAATGGAGAATCACAAACTGAGAAATTGCAAATGCCATATATATCAACATTATTAATTGCATAAATGCTTGGCTTTTTTTGTTTTAAGAGTGAAAAAAACTGCCCTCCGTGCCCCGAGTTTTCTTTTTTTAAAATTTTAGTAACAGTAGGCAGTATTAACATATTCCAGCAGGAATCTTTTTATCCCTGGATGAAGTGTAATTCTTCCTAATTAATGATATCCCTTTGTAAGATATTTTGCATTTTTAATGCCTGGTATATAAAATCAAGATCCAGTGATTAAGAGAACTAGGTTGTTGGTTGAAGATTATTAATGTCATAACAACCAAATGGGAATCATGGGCTTAACTCAGTGGTGGGATTCAGCCAATCCACACCTATTTGGGAGAATCGGTTGTTAACTTTCTATACAGTTGGGAGAACTATTTATTGGAAGAAATCTCCATTTGTTTTTTTTCCACTTTACAGGGCTAATCCTGTAAGGAAAGCAGGAAGGAAACATTCTGGTGTTGTTTCTAGCTTAATCTTTATCGCCCTGCTTACAGAAACTGCCTCTCTGGTTAACCCTTATTACATTGTCACAGCCAAGGCGAAGCGCCCACCGACCTGAGTGACGCTGGGTTGGCTATGCCCACCCAGTCACATGACCACCAAGCCCGGCCTACCCAGCTGGTCATTAGAGCAGAGAACTGGTTGTTAAATTATGTGAATCCCACCACTGCCTATTATTATAAATATCTCCAGTAACCAGAATTGTAAAAGCTAAGGCAAAGCGCCCATCGGCGTGAGTGACGTTGAGTTGGCCATGCCGACCCAGTCACATGACCACCGAGCCCCGCCTATCCAGCTGGTCATTAGGGCAGTGAACCGGCTGTTAAATTATTTGAATCCCATCACTGGCTTAACCATGTCTTGTTTAAGTGTTTTTTTTCCTGACCAGTCAGTTGAATGCATCAGTGTTTACCATGAATTCCACCTTCTGAAAGGAATCCTCACAGCAAACGTTATTATACTTTATTTGTTGATGTTATTCCATTTTGTCATCAAAATATAGAATGATGATCTGTTATTAAAGAGTGGAGCATTAGGTAGGTGAAAGTCTAGTGACTTTAATGGTATATGCACTATGTTGTTGCTTGGTTTATTTGGTAGTGTGCTTTTACCTCTTTGTAGCCACCGAGAGTGCGTTGGTGAGATTGGCAGCCATACTAATAGAGTGGATCAATAAATAACATGTTAGTTGCTCAGTTTTCCCATCTGAAGTTTAGCTTGCCCACTTTCTATAGCACTCAGAGAATTTAAAAAAAAAACAGCAAAGGAAAAAAATAAATTTAACTCTCTCTTTCTTTTCCTCTATCTCTCTCTCTCTCTCGGTCACACACTCATAAATCTATGCTTGAGATTCAATACAGAGATTAAAGACAGTTTTAGATGTCAAAATAAGTCTCAAGGCTTTTGATTTGTAGTATGTTGATTTTAGAGTGATGCAGTGGCTCAGCGGCTAAGATGCTGAGCTTGTTGATCAGAAAGGCCGGCGGTTCGAATCCCTAGCGCTGCATAACAGGGTGAGTTCCCGTTACTTGTCCCAGCTTCTGTCAACTAGCAATTCGAAAGCAAGTAAAAATGCAAGGAGAAAGATAGGGACCACCTTTTTTGGAAGGTAACAGTATTCTGTGTACCTTTGGCATTTAGTCATGCCGGCCACATGAACACAGAGACGTCTTCGGACAGCACTGGCTCTTCAGCTTTGAAACGGAGATGAGCACTGCCTCCTAGAGTCGGGAACGACTAGCACATAAGTGTGAGAGGAACCTTTACCTTCAGTTGATCTATGATGATGGTGATAATGATTGGAGGATACCAAAGAGATGTATCTCTCTTTTTAATTTTAGCCTAATCTATAGACATTTGTCCCTTTCCTTGTTTTATGGAAGACTTTCCCAAAACAAAAGAATTTTCATATCTTTTTTTTTTTAATTTAAAAAAAAAGAATTTTAATATCTTATTTTCACTTTATAAATGTATTTCTATGTCAGCGTGATTTAGTTTAAAGAAATATAATCACAAATATAGATTCAGGCATTTATTGGAAAGGACAACGTTATAGAAACTTATTTTCTGTATGCATATTTTAGTTTAAGGGCATGTCATGCCCTAAATAGATGTTAGGTATTAGAAACCCAATTTCAGATCAGAAAATGGAGAAAGTACAAAGCAAAATGAAACAAAACCCTTATTACACTTTTAATACATTTTCCTGCACAGTTTTAATATAATGCAGCTTGGTTGTCCACATGAGCTGAACAACACAAGGTAATAAGAGGAGAATTATTACTAACTAGCTGAAAATCTGGCATTGCCTGGGTATTTATTTATCCTAAACCTGTATTGGACAGGAAAACCCCTGATTTTGGTGACAATTAAATTAGTTCCAAATGTTTTCCCTGTGCCCTCAAAGGCGTCAAGAAAAGTGATACCACCTTAATTTCTAATGTTGGATTTTTCCCCATACCAGAGGGAGCCCCCTTGTAGAGTACTGTAAAGCCATTACCATGGCAATTCCATTGTGCTGCACAGTAGAAGCCATTTTACGGCAGTATGGTAGAAGCCATTTTAAGGCACAACAGGCTGTATCTTAGCAGAACACCCCCGCCCCCTCGAGGAGTGTTAGGAGTGTTTTATCCCCACAATACTTGTTTCCAGAGAGTAAGTAAACTCTGTACCAAGTTTGGTTGAAATTGCTCAAGGCATTCCAGAGTTATGCTGGAACATACATACACACACACACACACACACACACACACACACACACACACACACATGTGTGTGTGTTTTTAATTTGTGCTGATAAATAAATAAAGGGAGACTAGTATAGATTTGTATAGACTAGTATAGATCTAAACTAGATTTGAACCTGGGCTACATTACATCCTAGGCAAACTTCTTAGCCATTAGGTCACAGGCTCTTATCCATTATCAGCGAAGCCAGGGTGAAAGGTATCTATTAGATTTTTTTTTATAATTTTATAATTGTTTATAATTTTTATAATTACCAGGGGTTGTAAAAAAAAATTATTATATATATATATATATATATATATATATATATATATATATATATATATATATATATATATATATATATATATATATATATGTACACATACACACACACACACACACACACACACACACACACACACACACACACACACACACACACACACACACACACACACACACACACACACACACACACACACACACACACACACACATATATATATATATATATATATATATATATATATATATATATATATATATATATATATATGTTATATTTATGCTGATAAATAAATAAAGGGAGACTAGTATAGATCTATTTCAAGCTATTTAGCTCTCATCAGCTAGCCATACCCAAGTTTGGGAATCGAACAGTAAAAATATTGGGTTTCTGTCTGGATGGTCTCTTGTGACGAGCCTAATGACAGAGAGTGGAAGTGTGACCTTCCTCCCATACTTGGGCATACCAGGGGTTGTGACTTTAAGTATATATAGCTGAGGGAGCCAGCATTGTCCAAAGACAATTTCCATGGTCATGTAATTAGCATGGCTATATGCTATAGGCACATGGAATACTGTTACTTTCTCACCAAAGTGCTAGTAACAGGATCTCACCCTGTTACATGGCACTCAGATCTTGAACTGCGCTGTCAGTTCTCCAGCTGACAAGCTCAATGTCATTAACCGATGAGCTATCGTGCCCTCCTGTAATATCTTCTGCCAAAGAAGAAAATAGAAGGATGTTTTGAACCTTTTCAGTTGAATCCAGGATAAGGCTTTTATAAGAAAATAATCCAAGTGTCAAGTGATCAAACAGTCCTCCAAAGCCTAAAGATTTCAAATCAGTACTGGAACTAATTGTGTTGGATGGTTCTGACTCAATTATCTGCCCTTAAAAATTATCCCTGCTCTGTCTGTGTGAAATCTCCTATATACGCCATGTCACATTAAATGGAATGATGACCCTGCTGTACTTTTCTACAACTTCATGGTTAACTGTGGCATTTAATTGCATGATATAAGGGATAACACATAAATGTCTTCATAAGCTGGGTGTGAATAAAATTCTGCCAACTCTGTATGCTGTTCATCCAATCAAGACAAATTCAGTCTTGCCGGTGTCTGATCAGAAGATAATTTCTCAAGTAGAATAATCCAATTAAAATGGGCTACTCATTTCAATGTTTTTCTTTTTCTCCCTCCCTCTGTGTGTGTGTTTGTGTGTGTGTACATCAGGGATGGTACTCATTTACTATCGCAAATGTGAACATATGCACCATCCACACATGCACTCAACCTTCCGTGCATGTGCTTTGATCATGTGTGTGGTTTGCATGCATGCATGCAGCTTGGAAACCTGTTTAAACAGGACAGCATAGAGCCAGGCCTGCCCACCCACAATTTCCACTACTGATTCAAGTGAACTGGTCCGAACCAGCTGAATACCACCTCTGGTGTACATCCATTCATGGCAGAAGTAGGTTCCTACTGGTTCGGATCGGTTCGGCTGAATAGGTAATAACTCTGCCTGCCACGCCCCCAAACTGAGCCGAGATGGCGCAGTGGTTAGGGTGCAGTATTGCGGGCCACTTCAGCTGACTGTTATCTGCAGTTCAGCGGTTCTAATCTCACCGGCTCAAGGTTGACTCAGCTTTCCATCCTTCCGAGGTGGGTGAAATGAGGACCCAGATTGTTGGGGGCGATATGCTGATTCTGTAAACCGCTTAGAGCGGGCTGAAAGCCCTATGAAGCGGTATATAAGTCTAACTGCTATTGCTATTGCTATAAACTGGTTCTCACGGGGGGCGCCATAGACGGCGCCATCTTGCCTTTTGCTTCTGCGCATGCAGAGAAGCTTTTTTTAGTACTGTACATGCACATGTAGCTTGCATTAAGCGTGCACACGCATAGCACGTCCCTGACCGAACCGGCAATAGCAGCAGCCCAGGAACCCACTCCTGATCCATAGATAGGCACAATAGCTTTAAATAGCCTGAGAGTGATAGCTCCACTTCCATGAGGTTAGTTTTTAATCACCTCTTCAAGGCCTTTGCTCCTCGGAGTGAGGTGACACTTCAGAGACACCCTCATTCATTCATTCATTCACTGCAAGATAATTATCAGATGGGTAAGAAACAAAGATAGGACATTCATGTTCAAGAGCATCACTGTTTTATCTTCTATCAGTAAGAGAACAGGAAATGCCTTTTGTGTCTCTGTATAGGAATAGAATTACAGCATTCGGATTCCCAAGGACGAGGATAATGCAAAAGAAGAGATTCTTGTCAATTGGCAAAGAACAGCTACCTTATTCCAAGCTAATAAGCTAATTTGTAAACAATGTGTATATTATAGGAGAGTGAATGTAATATGCTTTTATTGACAGAAAAATGAGTGGAAATGCATTTGTAGGGACACTTTATAACAAAAATCTTAAACTAGCCAGTTAGCCTTTTGGAAGTCCCTGAAAATGTAGCTTTTCCAGCAATTTTCTTGGGAAAATTGTGAGGAGCTTGCTAGAAGGTTATATGGTCTTTAGAGGGATATTATTCTCCCTCACTTTTGCTTTTGTTTATTTATTTTTAATGACATTGTTTCAATTCTTAGTTATTCACTACCCAGAATAAGGTTTGTTGAGTTGAATGGACATAAATGAAAATAATGTAATAAAGAAACAATGCATTTCTTAAATTTGATGTACAGACATGGAATATTCTAGGACAGCGATGGTGCACCTTTTTTGGCTCGCGTGCCATAAGTGGGGGGAGCGCAGGGGGAGTTGTGTGCAGGCGTGCCACACCCATAATGCAATGCGTGACACCCCCAGTGCGCATGTGCTCACTACAGGTGTGACCGCCCCCCATTTTTGCATGCTTTTTTCACCCTCCCAAGGCTCCAGAGGTTTTATAGGAGCCTGGGGAGAGCGAAAACAGCCTCCCCCACTCCCAGAAGCCCTCCAGAGGCTTCAGGGACCTTCAGGAGGCTTCCCTGAAGCCTCCAAAGCAGTCAAAATGACCTTCCGGTTTGCTTGGAGGGTCGTTTTGAGCATTCCGAAGGCTTTAGGGACCTTCAGGAGGCTTCTCTGAAGTCTCGGGAGCAGTCAAAACGACCCTCCGAGCAAAGTGGAAGTCCGTTTGCGAACTTCCGGTTTGCCCATAGGGCCATTTTTTTTCCACTCCAGAGGCTTCAAGGAAGCTCATGAAGCCCCCAGAGGGCCTCTGGGGAGGGCAGGGAGGCTCTTTTCACCCTCCCCAGGCTCCTATAAAGCCTCTGGAGCCTGGGGAAGGCAAAAAATGGCTTTAAAAAAGGGTGACCTCAGCTGGCCAGTGCACGCATGCACACTTGCCAGCTGACAGGGCAGCGCCACACGTGCCCTGACAAATGGCTCCACGTGCCACCTGTGGCACGTGTGCCATAGGTTCGCCATCACTGGTCTAGGAGTTGTGGTGGCACAATGATTAGAATGTGGTACTGCAGGCTAATTCTGCCCACTGCCAGCAGTTCGATTCTCATTTGTTCAAAGTTGACTCAGCCTTCTATCCTTCCAAGGTGGGTAAAATGAGGATCCAGATTGTTGCGGGTAATATGCTGACTCTGTAAACCACTTAGAGGGGGCTGAAAGCCCTATGAAGTGGTATATAAGTCTAACTGCTATTGCTATTGCTATTCAAGAAAGGTATGCGGGCATGAGTGGGGCAATGGGGGGGTTATGCTTGCATGCTCATGGGACATTAAATTATGGGGGTGGGCATGCAAGTGCTATTGCTACATGAATGAATGGCATTCTTACACACAAAGAAGGGCTTTCTTTCACCTGCTGCCAAAAGACCACCTTGCTGCATTTGCAGATAGAATAATTAATCAGGATTTATATGTATGTGCAATATTTGCTAATTTCTTTAGCTGAATTCCCAGTCTCCCACGTTTAAAACGAAAAGAAAGAAACAGCTTTGGAAAATGGATTTACCCAAGCTCCCTTGTGCCCTGACATATTTCATAACTGTCTCATTTTTAGAACAAACAAATAGGCTTTTTCTATTTTTGCATTTCTATCATTATTGTTATTACTTTAGTAGAACTTCACAAGAGATACTACTGTGTGCAGAATCAACCATGAACCTCCTAGAAGTTCTGAAAGGCCGGAAACTTCCAGCATCCCTCCAGAGCCTGGGAGAGGCAGTTTTCACCCTCCCAGAGGCTTGAGGAAAACCCCCAGAGCCTGGGGAAGGCAAAAATGCTCCCTCCCACCATAGTGCAGGAAGCCAACTAGGCCACACCCAGCAATGGGACAGCAAACCTGTTCCTGAAATTTTTGAAGCCCACCCCTGATTACAGGTAGTTCTCAGGGACCAAAATTGGGACCAGCAATTTCATCTCTAAGCAATGCAATCATTAAGGGAAGCATCACATGATTGTGCCAAAATTACATTAGTCCCGCTGAGGTCATTAAGCAATCACCCAGAGCGGATAAGTGAAATATTATGTGACCATGACAGGCTTACGACCTCACTTCTGCCACAATCATTAAGGAAATCACCTGCGGTCATTAAATGAGAAATTATGTGACTGCGAGTTCCAATTCTGAAACTGAGTTTAAGCCTGGAGATTCTTAGTCCAATTTCTTAACAACTTCACTATATTCTCTCAATGAAATAGCATTAACTAGGTAAAGGGGTTCTTCTCGCACATATGTGCTAGTTGTTCCCTACTCTAGGGGGCAGTGCTCATCTCCGTTTCAAAGCCCAAGAGCCAACGCTGTCTGAAGACGTCTCTGTGGTCATGTGGCCGGCATGACTAAACACCAAAGGCGCACGGAACGCTGTTACCTTCCCACCAAAGATGGTCCCTATTTTTCTACTTGCATTTTTACATGCTTTCGAACTAATAGGTTGGCAGAAGCTGGGACAAGCTCACTTCCTTATGTAGCGCTAGGGATTCGAACAGCCAAATTGCTGACCTTTCTGATCGACAAGTTGAGTGTCTTAGCCACTGAGCCACCACTAGGACAAGCTAAATGTCTATGGAGATTCTCAGTCATCCAGGTCATGGTTGTCCCAAAGGTGCTTTTTTCAAGAGGCAACTGGACTTTCTGGTTTTTCTTTGAAGACATTTTGCTTCTCACCCAAGAAGCTTCTTCAGAGCTGAAGACGTTAGGGAGTGCCTGAAAAGAAAAAGTCACTGGCTTTCTGAAAGCTTTACATCTTTCAAATGATCTCTTTGCCTAACTTTTCAAATTTATTTACACTGCAGTTTGCGCACACGCACCCCCAAAGAAAACCCCTCTCCAAAGCAAAGTGTTTTCTTGAGACTAATAAATGAGGGGGCTAAACACAGCATATTGATGGAGTGGAGTGGTTTTATTCTGAGGCCAGCAATGCCTTTTATTGATAATCTCCCACAATCTCTTGCCATGATTTATTCATACTAAAAGTGAAAAAAAAGGTTAAAAAAAGACACTGCAAATAAATTCAATGCATATATTACAAACCAGATACCGATTATGTCTGCATGATCAATGATATACTTAATACTAAACAATTGCCATACTTTAAAGACTATAGTTAATATTTTGGAATGACAAATATGAGGCATTGCTGCACGATGAAAGAGTGCATCCACTGATGAGTAAGTCCTTAGTGTCTCGTTCAGAAGGGAATCTATAAAACAGGAATAGATTCTTCATGTCTCCTGGTGTCCCTGGATAGTTCTGCAGTAGGGCTGCTACAGGGGCTATAAAGGATGGGAAACAAAGGCGTAGCATTTTCCAGCATCCCAGAATATACTGAACAATTGGAGCCAAAGTTTTGTAGAATCCTTTGCTACGGGACTCCATTCCTTGAAATATTTTAGAAACTTTTGAACGGTTCCAAGTAGATACCAGTGAACGTTTGATCAGCGCTAAAAACCACAGAAGGTTCTATAAGTGAAAATCTGGAAAGAGTTAGAATCTCAGAAATCTGATGCCAAAATTCTAATTTTCGGTCTTGATACCATCACTGCTGGCAACCTAATTTTTGTAATGTATCATTGGCGTTTTGATAGTTCCCAGATACAAATCTCTACCCATTTCAAACCCTGATGTTTGGAGCAGGGGTGAAATCAATTAAACTTTGCTAATGGTAGGACCCTCCGCATATGCACAGAAAAACGGATGTGATGGCATCTGGGTGGGCGGGCAGAGCAAAGGTAAGCAAACAGCAAAGGGGCGATCCATTGTGCCACGTGATTTAGATTAGCCTGCTTTCTAGCTAATATAAATCGTACATCACAGCTGATCGTAGGAAAAACTGGTTCGCCTGAACTGGTAGCATTTTTTTTACTAATGGTTCAGGTGAACCAGTAGCATTTTTGCTACCGGTTCAGGCAAATCAGTCCGAACTGGTAGCATTTCACCCTGGTTTGGAGGTTGTCTGGTTGGGGAGAAACACTTTGAGGTAGAATGTTGTAAACAAGATAGAAATTGTTTCTAGAAGTGCTCCAACACCGGAGGTTTTTAAGAACAGATTGGACAGCCATTTCTCTGAAATGGTATAGGGTTTCCTGCTTGAGTAGAGGGTTGGATTAGAAGATCTCCAAGGACCCTTCTTACTCTATTATTCTGTCCTGTTCTGTCTATGTATGGCTGATATGGCACCCCAATTGTGACCATTTCTGGATCAGGAGATATTGGCGATAATTCTTCACACTTCATCAACTCACTAACACAATCTATAATAGGACAACTCTTGATGACCTTTGGAAGCTTCAATTAAGGCAGTTTGCATATGGTGCATACACTAACTGGGATTATTAAATCTAATAATAAAAACTGATATTCTGAGAATGCATTGGTTGCTGATTGGTTTCTGGATGCAGTTCAAGGTACTGGTGGTAACCTGTGGTGTTGAATGTGGTTTGAAATCTTGCAATCTCTGAGATAATTGACCGTATTTTTCGGACGATAAGATGCACCGGAGTATAAGATGCACCAAGATTTTGAAGAGGTAATTTATTTATTTTTTTAAAAAAGTGTTTGCACTCTGCAGGCCTCCCAAACCCTCTGCACACCTCGGTTTGTTTGTTTGTTTGTTTGTTTTGAAAAATGGGGCATGCACAGACTTTGGGAGGCTTGTAGAGTGCTCCTGAGTGCTGGGGGAGGGGGGCAATGGGCAAAAAAACCCAGCCTGTTTTTCACTCGCTTTTGCCCTCCCCATCCCCCAGGAGCACTCTGAAAAGCTCCTAAAGGCTATGCACTGCCATTTTGATGAGGGGAGCAGGGTTTCAGGAAGCCAAAAATGCTGTATTCAGTGTATAAGACACACCCAGATTTTCACCCTCTTTTTGGGGATAAAAAGGTGTGTCTTATACTGACAATTATAAAAAATACCAATATGGTATTTTTTAAAAAATACACCTATCCTAGGTATCCCTGCAGAGATTGCTTGCTTGAGAGTCCACACCTCAATGAGAATACAATAAGCATTGTCTCCCTTTAGGAAATTTCTCTATTTTCTTTCTTTCTTGGTTTTTAGACATTGTTTAAATAAGCTTTTTCAAAGAGCCTTAGGGAGAGTAGAGCTAAAGTAATTTGTATTAATTAGAGTTGTTTTAAATTATGAGTTTTTTGACTATTTTTAGCTGTTAACATATTTTTGCTAGTTTTGCTGTAAGCCATTTAGAGTGAGAAGGGCTCAAGCAGCACAAAAGTGATTAAATGAAGAAAATACTTTCATTTCAGCATCAGCACAAAATATAAATTTATTTGAACATCTCTCCATATCCAGCTAATTTTGCAAACAAATTTGGCAAATTGGTTTGACTCGCATACACCCTTCCATCCTTCCGTCCTCTCGTCCTTCCTTCCCTTCTTTCTTTCTTCTTCCTCCTTTTGTTCTGTGTTGCAATGGTTTACTGTCGAAGAGCATCACAGTTGTTGTTTTTTAAAATATAGATTTCAATGAAGAACTTGGATTCATATTTATTCAAAAGAATAATATTAGCTGAGAAGCACATCGAAAAGTAAATTAATTTCTAAGCCATCTCATGAAACATTGAGACAGGGAGCTGTAGAAATACACTGAAGTTGCACCATTCTGAATCTGCCTTTCCATATACCCATTTCTCCTACTTTTTGCATTTGAGATATAATTAAGGGTAATATGTGCTCATTCCTTCAGAAGGTCAAATATAGGGCCAGCATTCTACAAAGTTAATTGCTTAATTCAAGTTGCGCAGATTAACAAATTCTATGTTGTTGCTGTTGTTCAGTCACTAAGTTGTGTCTGACTCTTTGCAGCCCCATGGACTATAGTATACCAGGCAGCTGTGTTCTCTACTGACTTCTGGAATTTGCCTAAAACAAAGTTTTATTTATGTATGCCCAAATAAGGGAGGGAGCATACTGCTTCCCTTTTCTGTCTATCGGCTCACTCTGGGAGCCATCCAGGCAGAAATATATATAATTTATTGTGTCACATTCATTTATTTTATTTATTTATCAGCACATTTATTTATCAGCACAAATGCAACACACACACACACACATATATACAGAGAGAGAGACACAGAGAGAGAGATTGTTAGATATAGATAGATAGATAGATAGATAGATAGATAGAGAGAGAGAGAGAGAGAGAGAGAGAGAGAGAGAGATTGAGATAGATAAATAGATAGATAGATAGATAGATAGATAGATAGATAGATAGATAGATAGATGGATGGATGGATGGATGGATGGATGGATGGATGGATGGATGGATGGATGGATGGATGGATGGATGGATAGATAGATAGATAGATAGATAGATATAGATAGATATAGATAGATATAGATAGATATAGATAGATATAGATAGATATGCACAGAGAGAGAGAGAGAATATTGTTACATGTCTATGGACAGGGGTGGGATTCTGCCAGTTCAGACTGGTTCAGGCAAACCGGTAGCTCCGACAATCAGCTGGGAGAGAACCGGTTTGCTCTGACGATCAAGTGCCCCCCCCCCGCCCGCCCCAGCGTTTTACTTACCTATATCTTTGTCAGCCGCCCTGAGTCTCTCGGGAATAGGGCGGCATACAAACTTAATAAATGAAATGAAATGAAATGAATGAGCTGAGTCACATGGCAGAGCGGTTTGCCATGCCTCAGCTGTTTTCCTTCCCACCAGTAATGTGGAAGGTAAATTTCCTCCAAATTGTGAATGCTCACACAGTGCACATCAGGTACATGCGCGAGCAAAGCGAGCGATTACAGAACCGGTTGTTAAACTGGTAGGATCCCACCAGTGTTTATGGAGATACTTATGGTTTTTAAATAAAACAAACAACAAAAAAGGAAAAACAAATTAAGAAAGTCCAGTTATCTTTTGGGAAAGCACTTTTGGGAGTATATTGCTGCCTTTAAAAAAAAACTGGAAGAAAAATGGCAATATTGCACTGAACCAAGGAATGTTGAACATATATGACTTATGCTTTATCTTTCACGACATTTCAGAAATGAGACGGAAAGCCAGTAAAATGTCAAGTTTTGAGACTTTTCACTCTTTCAGAAATAGCAGCTGCACTTCATTTAAAACCAACAAAAACTTCAGGGAAAAATTTGCATCCAGATGCCATCTTCCTCAACAATATGTTCCAAGCATGTCCAAGCCGGCATTTTGAGCTCCCCTAAAGAGATTTCTGCATAGTTTCTGTTCTTCTATTGAAGTTGATGGTAGAAGATTGCTTGTCAGAGCTTCATGGGTTGCATAAGTACATATCTGACATCAGGCTGGAGCTCCTGACAGATCATCTTTTTTCTGTTCTTCTGCCTACTTTGATTGTATCCTTGTGTTGTCAACCTTCAACATAGACTCTCTTTGCCTTGATCCTAATCCATTCACCGTGTTTGATCTTTTTATCCTTTACTTGTCCATCACCTGGAGGCTGCAAGTAAAGTATACTTATTTTATTTATCTAGCGAAAATTTTTTCAAAGCTATCATATGGGGTGTAAAAACCTCTCAAGATAAATGATTGGGGGAAAAAAAACAATATTTATGATGGATAGTACAATGCATACAAGCTGGTAGTATTCATAGAATGACTATCCCCCTTTTAAAATATTACAATCAGAAAGGCACTGCAGTCTCATGGTTAAAGGTCAATGAACTTTGCTGAATAGGGTTTCGCCAATATATTAATGATAACAAGTTTAATTTGGGTCATACACTTTGTCTTCCATCAATGACTTGGCCTGCATTACCTTACATTTCCAAATCCTGTTTAAAGAGAATGTATTAGTATAGACCTAAATGATAACTGCTAGTCTTTATAGAAGCTATATAAGTACATCTTCTTTTTTCTGTATTTTTTCAGGCAGCTTTTTTTTTTTTACTAAGGCTACACAAGTCCCCCTTAAAAGGAGCTATTTAAGGCCTATAGAATGAGTTCCAGAGCAATAAAATTATTATTATATACTTTATTCATTAAACATGAAACTGAAGTCAACTGAACATTCAAAAATGCATCACAAATGCCATTGAGTAGTGCTAATGGTTGATACGGGTTGCTGCCAGCATCCTAGGTATCAACCAAGTACTTTCTTAAGATGTTTGATGTTCTGACTAGTGCAGTTTTTTGCAGTTCCACTGATGTTTATTGCTGGAAGCTGCAATTTCTTGATGTATTTTAGAACATTCTTGGACATTCTTATTCTTCTTCTTATTATTATTATACAATTGTATCACAGCGGCCAGTTGTTTCGCCGGATTTGGCATTGGTTACTAGTCAGGCCCCACCCAGGGGCCTAGGACGTCATAACGTATTTTCGTAATATGCGTGCAGATCCAAGCAGCGCGGCTTTCTGCATTTGACTGATGGTGATTTTGTCAATTTTTAACTGTTTTAAATGTAACTCCAGTGCTTTTGGAATAGCACCCAGTGTGCCAATTACCACTGGAATTACCACTACTGGTTTGTGCCATAGTCGTTGAATTTTGATTTTCAAGTCCTGATATTTTGCAATTTTTTCATGTTCCTTCTCGGTCACCCTGCTATCACCTGGTATTGCGAAGTCTATGATTGTGACGTTATTTTTCTCAACCAGTGTGATGTCTGGTGTATTATGTGCCAGTATTTTGTCTGTTTGTATGCGAAAATCCCAGAAGATCTTGACCATCTGATTGCAGTTCTGCAGTTCGGCTGTTCAAATCTCACTGGCTCAAGGTTGACTCAGCCTTCCATCCTTCCGAGGTGGGTAAAATGAGGACCCGGATTGTTGTTGGGGGCAATATGCTGACTCTGTAAACCGCTTAGAGAGGGCTGAAAGCCCTATGAAGCGGTATATAAGTCTAACTGCTATTGCTATTGCTAGTTGTGAATGCTCTAACACTGGAAGTTTTAAGAAGCTGTTGGATAACCATTTGTCTGAAGTGGTGTAGGGTTTCCTGCCTAGGCAGGGGGTTGGACTAGAAGACCTCCAAGGTCCCTTCTAACTCTGTTATTCTATCCTATTTAAAGTGGGTCCTTGGACATCAGCTCCAAACTCTCTTTATTTCTGACAGCCTTTTCATTAGTGTTGTGCAAGCAAGAGAAAAACAAGTGATTTGCTACAATTGTCAGTTTTCATTCTGGAGTGGAGCAGAACATGTTGCCCACCAAAATGCCTTGAACATTTAGAAAAGTAAGACAATCAACCCATCTGCAATGTTTGTGTTAAACTCAAATCAAAAGTTCAATGTTCATCATTAGCCTGCTTTAAGTACTTTACAAAAGGCACCAATTTTCAACTTTTTCAATGCCCTGCCCACATTCTTTTATTAAAGCTGCAAAACACCATCAAAGAACAAGTGATTGGTACTCAGGATTCAATGGGTGTTTGATTATTTTGATATACACCACGTACTGCTCTCTAGGAAGGAAAAAATCATCCTGCATTTGCATTGCTGGGAAATTTATTAGCAAAGGGGTGCAGATATTTCCCAATGGTTAGAGTACAGTTGGATGATCATTATTCTATTCACTATCAGCTTCTCGTTCGAATCAATAGGAGACCAAAGAGCCTTGACAGACTGGTTTTTTTCTAATATTGATCTCGATGACCAAGCTCAGGAGTCTAAACACTGATTTTCTTTCCTCCCCTAAACAGAGAGAAAGCTGTCAAACTAACAGTCCTATTAAAAATATTGAGTCTTATAATTAAAGGAAATACCCAGCTGTCTTCTTTATTAAGAAAGACTAGCAAGTAGGAATAATTTCACAGGCACCTAATATATTTCTGCCTCGTCCTGCTGAAACGCCCTACACCTTAATTGATGTTGATTCTTGCCTGTTTACTTGAATTGCCATTAGTTGGAGGTGAATAAAAATGTGACATTTTCAGCCTCAAGGGAAAGAGACAAAGAGGTAAAGGAAGGGGGAAAAAACAAGCAGAATGTTTTCAGCAGATTTTTCTGGGCCCAGACTCTTTTTTTTCTTTACACCAAACAAAGATTTCAGTACATGTGAGATGGCCCTCATCTCTCATTTTTTCACAACGGATTCAGTCTTTGCATCTAAGAAGCAGTGGTGGGTTGCAGGTGGTACGCCCTGGTACGGGCGTACCAGTGCCTGCCCCGAGCACCGGGTACCATTCTGGTACGGTGCTCAGAAGAGCCCACTCGCCCACCCAAGCTCCTTAGTTGTATTTGAACGCTTCTGCGCTTCCGCGCATGCACA
This sequence comes from Thamnophis sirtalis, assembly GCF_051295495.1. Lineage (NCBI taxonomy): Eukaryota > Metazoa > Chordata > Lepidosauria > Squamata > Natricidae > Thamnophis > Thamnophis sirtalis. The sequence continues at coordinate 14,156,050 of NW_028261388.1, forward strand.
TGGAGTGCATGGTGCCTGCGTGATGCTCCACCGAGCAGCCTGGAGCATCGCGGAGGCTCATGGAGACATCGCAAGAGATAGGTACGCATGCGCGCACTGTGTGCATTCATCTGTACCAGTTGCAATGGGATCCAGAACCCACCACTGCTAAGAAGATATTCTAAATGCAATCAGTCTTATCAAGCTGGAATGGATAGCGTTTTGTTAGCCAAAAGCTGACGTTTCAAGAAATCCAAAGGATACAATATATTTGAGGGATAGACTTTCTTTAGATAGGGGTCAGCAACCTTTAACACTCAAAGAGTCACAAAGGGCCTAACTGGAAGCCCCTGTTCAATTCTGGAGCCAACTGGAAGTCCGGTTCCCCCACCATAGAGTCTCCTCCTAGCATGGCACCCTTTTTCCTCTACCTGTCCTAACCAAAGCCATATCAATTGTGGAGCTGACTGGAAAACCCTCCCCTTGCTATAGAATCTACTCCTGGCATGCTGTGCTCTCCAACCCAACTAGAAGCTCCTCTCAAAATTGTGATGACAGGGAGCCACAGCAGAGGGATGAAAGAGCCACATGCGGCTCCAGAACCACGGGTTGCTGACCCCTGCTTTAGATCATGGATGTCAAACTCAAGGCCTGTGGGCCCGAACTGGTCCATTGGATGCTTAGATCTGGCCTGCAGGGCCACCCTGGAAACAGTGAAGGACTGGCCCATGGTG